>NW_027492065.1:0-65596 GCF_021521415.1 Bidens hawaiensis
GGCTACGGGCTCATTTGCAGCACACCTCTCCACTCTCTCTCTAAAACAACTTTCTCTATCTACCTCGGTTTGCGCTCCGAACATCGTTTTGCGTGCCACCGACCCGACAAATAACACCTCGTAATCCGTGCCAAATACCAGGTGTTTTCCTCGAAGTGTGTGCCACCCAAAAGTAACCCGACGTTCCGTCTTGAAGTACGTGCACGACCCGGCGATCCGAACATTGCCTCGATTTGCGTGCCAAGGAATGTGGATCAAGAACGCCTCGAGAAACGTGCGTATAGAGTAGAAGTGCTGCCCGTATAAACTTAGAAATATCTAACTCCGAATACCCGCGCGAGGTAAGGGGGTTCTGCCTATGTTATTATTATATTATTATAAATGGCTTAGACCATAGTCGGAGGTATAGCCGAACCTTGATTACGATTAAGAATAATATAACTTTTCTTAAGCAAAGGTTATAATCAAAATAATATTTCTTTATGACTAAGAAATATAATACAAGAGATTATAGTTATGAAATTAATGTTTCTTCTTGAAAAAGAAACTCAGTATAGACGTTTCTTCTTGAAGAAGAAACGTATCATATGATTGGTAAACTAAAGAAGATGACTAAAGGTCCAAATGTTTTATATAAACAAATGATTTTATCAAGGTTAAAGCTATACGAAATAAACTAAAGGTCTAAAGCTAGATCGTTGATCTAGTTATTTATACAAAATGTTATTCTCGTACTATAGGTCTGAGGTAACAAAACAAGAAGAAGAATAAGAAAACAGGAATCAGTAAAAGAAACTGATTATAAACAGATAAGATGAATACGCCCCAAACCTTTTATAACGATTCTGAATGTTTGCATAGGATTTACGAATCCTTAAAAGCTTTGTGTACAATAATAAGTAACGGACACTCTGATTAAGAGTATACATGTATCTGGATCCAAACATACATGGTGACTCGGCATTTCCCCGAGGCCATGCATATCATCAACATGCCTCTGAAGGTCTACGGGAATGTTCAGAGAAATGATATTGTGTATATAATTAATTGTACATGGTACTTAGGGTAATTTGATCCCAATGTAGTTGGGTGCCTAATGAGTAGTCACAAAGGTATTATTGTTGGTTTCACAAAGGTATTGAAAAGATATTTTAGAGTCAGCGTTATTCACCAGCTTTTGTGCTGACGTATTTTCCCACCCATGTTACAGGGAAACAAGAAAGGTTAGAACAGACAAGCAAGAAGGAATAGAAGATTGGAGTTATAGTCATTAGATGCTATCTGATGGCTCAGATATTTTATTTGAAAATATTATAAAAGAATTACATTTTCTAAAAGAAATGTATTGAAAACATTGAACAGGTATTTAAACCCGAGCTTTTAATAAGTTTTCAAAGTAATAATATTTTATTAAAGACTTTCGCTGAAATAAAACCCGCAACTCTGATTTATTTACAAAACATGTACCAACTTGTGGTCACACGCTTAGGCCCTAAAATTTGGGGTGTGACAAATAGCATCCAAATTAAATATACCATAATAACATATTTAATAATGAGTAACATTTTAACATTAATAAAGTTGGTTTTATTAAATTGTTGTTTTTATTAAAACAAAATAACGTACAACAACAAACAAAGTAAATTGACAACATAAAATATATTTCTAACTTAAACCATTAAACCAAAAAGATATATTAATAAAAACCTTTTTTGGCCGTCATTTTATACATAACAAATTTGATACTCTTTTAAAACAACTCGTTTTGAAATATTTTCAAAATAGTTACAAAATATAAAAAAATTGGAATTAGTCAACTTCAAAAAATTATGAAATTTTTATTTTTATTTTTAACCAATCTTGCAACAAACTATTAAATCACTGTCATTAATATTTTGTTAAACTTGCAAAACTTAAAAACGTTTTACAATAAATGAATTTTCAAATAACTTTTTAAAGATTAAAGAGTTTTATGTTGACTTTAAAAATAATTAAAAGTGAAAAAATATGATACAAATTCAATAAAAACAAAATATAAACGTATATGAAATAAATTATCAAATATTTTTAATATTCTTTGAAAACATTATGAAGACTTATACTATCAAATTGTTTGGATGTTATAATTAGAAGATTTATATTATGTTTATAAAACTTATTAGTTAAAATGGGTAAAAATATAATACGTGTTTATTATACATTATTGAGAAATTTAGTGACATTAATATTTTGTGAACACAAATTCAAAAAAAAATTGAACATACATAACCAAATTTAAAACAATGAATATAAAAAGAAAATTATGTTTTGGGTGTGGAATCTCATAATCAATTGAAAGCTTACATTGCAGAAGATATGAATGGAAGAAAAAAGTTATGATTATGAAAATTATGAAAAATGATTATGTGATTAGATATTATATAGTAAGATGTAGAGAATATTAATTTTGTTAAACGCGTTATGTATAGAAACTTTCTAAACATAAGTCTGAATATAATAAACTGGTTTATTGTAAATAATCATCTACAAAAATAACCGATTGATTATAAAAAACTATTATTAGAATGTATTATATAATAACTTTTAGTATTTCCATGTTTAAGGTATTTTCAAAATCAGTTTATATTTAATAGATATACATTGAATAATTTAGGAATCAAATAATAAATATATTAATAAAAACATAAATTATTTTCTTAATTATCGCTTTTATAATAAAAGGTTTACATAAAATTTGAATTTTGAATATAATAAACCGGTTTATTGTAAATAATCATCTCCAAAAATAAACGATTGATTATAAAAAAAACTATTATTAGAATAATTATACATTAAAAACATAAATTATATTCAAATAATCATCTCCAAAAATAAGCGATTAATTATAAAAAAAAATATTATTAGAATGTATTATATAATAAGTTTTAATATTTCCATGCTTAAGGATTTTCATAAATCAGTTTATATTTAATAATAATACATTGAATAATTTAGGAATCAAATAATAATAATAATAATAAAAACATAGATTATTTCCTTAATTATCGTTTTTATAGTCAAAGCTTTGAATAAAATTTGAATTTCAAATTATAGTTAACAGTTTAAATATTAAATTAGATTTGACTACCAATTATAGTTAAATAATAACGAATCAACTTAATGTACATTTCAATTTTTAGAAAATTCTAGAATAAATTATATTCGGAAGATCAATATTATATTGTAAGATATATTTTAAATTATTATATAAAATATTATAAAAAAATTAGTAAATTTATAATTAATATTTCTGGAATGTTAAAGATCAATATTTAAGGTTAGTTAAAATCAGTTAATATTTAATAATACTACGTAGCTTAATATAGGAATGAAATAATAATAACAATAATAAAAAACATAAATTCTTTCCTTAATTTTCGTTATTATAGTCAAACCTTTAAAACATAAATAATATTCAAATAATCATCTCCAAAAATAAGCGATTGATTATAAAAAAAAGTATTATTAGAATATAATAAGTTTTAATATTTTCATGTTTAAGGTTTTTCCGAAATCCGTTTATATTTAATAATAATACATTGAAAATACTTTAGGAATCAAATAATAACAATAATAATAAAAACATAAATTATTATTCCTTAATTATCGTTTTTATAGTTAAAGTTTTAAATAAAATTTGAATTTCAAATTATAGTCAACAGGTTAAATATTAAATTAGAGTTGAATACCAATTATAGTTAAATAATAACGGATCAACTTAATATACATTTAAATTTTTAGAAAATTCTAGAATAAATTATATTTTGAAGATCAATATTATATTGTAAGATATATTTTAATTATTATATTTGTAAGATATATTTGGAAGATAAAAAATAATACAATCATTTTCTTAAAAAAATTAATTTTAATTTTTGACATTTAAGTTAACCGTTTATATATTTGTTTCCTATTATAATCGGTCAATAAATATTTGAGGAAGAAATTGAAATTCATAAATATGTACTTATATAAAATACATAAAAATATACACAAAAGCATTTTCAAATTATAAAAAACATTTAAATTTTTAAAAAATTCTAAAATAAATTATATTTGGAAAATCAATATTATATTGTAAGATATATTTTAAATTATTATATAAAATATTATAAAAAATTTAGTAAATTTATAATTAATATTTATGGAATATTGAAGATCAATATTTTCTCCAATCGATTTGATTCCGTTAAATTATATATGAAACAAATAATTTACAAACAAATTTATTAAACATTCAAAAAAATTGTAATTAGAAAAATATTAAATCGAAGTTTCTGACTTTTGATAAAACTGAATCAAAATTGGCCGGAAAAAAAAATCATAAATTGGACGGAAATTATGTTTGTTAATATTTAGTAAAGAAAACAATAACAAATTGGAAGGGGGAAAAATTAGAAATTGGACGGAAATTCACTTCTTAATATTTAGCAAACAAAACAATAAGAAAGTGGCTGGAAATTAAAGAAATTGGACGGAAATTACCTTTAATATATTCATCGGATGATCGATCTGTTATAATCATCATTAATTGACCAAAAATATCCCTATAACATCGTCTCTGAGGAACGATCAATTGAACGGAATCGAATCGATTGGAAACATCAATAACCTTGGAAGTGAAGAAAATCATAGTAGATTAAACAATTGATGGTAAATACTGTAGACGTTCGATGTTGGATATAAGCGAGGGAATTAGGGTTTGTATCTTCGTGAGGAGGTTAGAGAGAAAAATGAGTGGTGGAATTGATTGTGGATTATGAAAAATGAACAGGGTATAGTTTTTTGTGGACAATGAGGGTTATTACGGGTCATGGGTTATAAAAATTGGAAATGGGTCCATGTCCTCCACATTTAATATTGCTTTATTTTAATAGCTAGAAATAATAAAATAGGAAATATTCCACATGACATCTAGGTAGCATCCTATGTGGAGGGCCTAGAATGGTGTCATGTGTACAATTGTATTGCTTTAATAGTATTTAAAGATCAGGTTGGATGTGAGAATACATGTACATTTAAAGCGACGTTGCTATCGCTTTTATACCTATCATGGCCCAAGAAAGACTTTTAGCGTTTTTCGTGTCTTTACATCCATGAAGGTCGAAGATATGAGAGTGCCGGGTCAATGAGAACCATGGACGATGACATTTTTGATCTGACAAGTTGTACAAATGAGTATTTACTTTGTTCAAAAGGTTGTTGAAGAATTTAATTAAAAGTAATGAGTTGATCCATCTGCATAAGTAATATGATTAATGCATATGAGCTACCCTATTGGGGAACTTGCATCAAACTTACTAGTAAACTAGCGATGACCCCATAAGTTTTTTTTAGGGCCGATAGTGATTTTTACATATAAATAACACTAACAAAATATAATGATAAATTTAAGATGTGTAGCTGCCCCTTCTCTAAAGGCTAGGTCTACCCTTGTGGGAAATTTCTTCTGGCTCGATGGTAAGAGCCCCTTTGAACACAAAAGAATAAAAAGAAAAGAACGTTAATGGTGGATCGTGTTGTGCTCAAATTGTGTCATGGTTCGCTTTGTTGCTATGGTTCGCTTTGTTGATATGAAGTATAAAACATAGGATGAATTTAGCGTGTCTAATGACTTAATGAGTCAACACTCAACATGAACTTCACAAAATGTAAACCAAGATTTAATCTACATGATGGATTAATATATATTGTAGTGTAGAATGTAGATAAACTATAATATGTTTTATATAAAAGTTGAATAAACATAACACAAAGCCTTAAGGCTTAAACTTTAATAGCATAATAACCTCAAATACTCAATGATATGAGTTACAACATATAAATAGTTTATATAAATTGAGCATTAGAAGCCACCACCTGCACCACCACCACCACCAGCACCGCCTCCACCACCGATACCTCCAGCACCACCACCTACACCTCCTCCTGCTCCAAACCCTCCACCACTGCCTGCACCTCCTCCTAAACCACCACCTCCACCACTTCCTCCACCGTCACCACCGCCTCCCAAACCACCACCTGCTCCACCTCCAGCTCCAAAGCCCCCTCCACTTCCTCCACTTCCTGATCCTCCTCCTAAACCACCTCCTCCACCACTTCCGCCACCACCACCTCCTCCTACACCACCACCCACACCACCACCACTTCCTGCCCCTCCACCTATACCACCGCCTCCTCCTTTACCTCCACCACCACCACCTCCAACACCACCACCAGCTCCAGCCCCACCTCCAAAACCACCACCACTTCCTGCCCCTCCACCTATACCACCACCTCCACCTTTACCACCACCTCCTCCACCACCAATGCCACCACCACCTCCAACACCAGCCCCACCTCCAAACCCACCATCACTTCCTGCCCCTCCTCCTATACCACCACCTCCACCTTTACCACCACCTCCTCCACCACCAATGCCACCACCACCTCCAACACCACCACCAGCTCCGGCCCCACCTCCAAATCCACCACCACTTCCTGCCCCTCCACCTATACCACCACCTCCTCCACCGCCAATACCACCACCACCACCTCCAACACCACCACCAGCTCCAGCCCCACCTCCGAACCCACCACCAGACCCACCCCCTATACCACCACCTCCTCCTTTACCACCACCAATGCCACCACCACCTCCTGCCCCACCTCCTAACCCACCACCACCACCTGCTCCACCTCCAAACCCACCACCAGACCCTCCCCCTAAACCACCACCTCCTCCTTTACCACCACCAATGCCACCACCACCACCAACTCCGGTCCCACCCCCAAACCCACCACCTCCTCCAAACCCACCACCCTTACCAAGACCAATAGTTTTCTTACCACAAAATGTACCTCTCCTTCCCAAAGGACACTCATTTTCAGGCCATACTCCATCTCCAACACTCAATTGACACCCAATTGCCACCAAAAGAAAAACCACACAAACCCATTTCTGTGAACACTTCATATTACTACACCAACTTATAATCCAATGCATATTCTCATGCAAAAAGCTAACTTATATAGTGTGATTTTCAACAATTATTAAAGCACGTAGTACAACACACAGCTAGGCTAAACCTAAAGTTGCATTTGCATGCATGTGTAGTTAATGCATATGTCGGCGTAAAACCGTTGGGGATATATGAATTATGATATATCAATTGTGAGTTGACCTATAATTAACCATCGTTGTCCAATGAGGCTTAATGTTTCAACATAAGATCATGTATTTCACACACGAAAAAACAAAGTTTCCGGTTTGGAAATAGTGTTAATTAGATGTGATAATTAATACATCATGTGGAGTTCTTTTATTTTTGGAATAGTGTGTTTTGTGAACTCCAAAATTACATGTATTTCCTATGAAAGTAAGGGATATTTAGGAGGGATAGTAAATGGTAGCGGGTACTGGTATTGAATCAGAACTGAAATGAGCATTTTGGTATTGGTACCGGTATCAAGTTTTTAAAAAAAATATGGATTGGAAAGTTCCAGATTGGTACTGGTTTTTATCGGATTTTTGTCTATAGTACAAGTACCAAATCGAGCATTTTTGGTGCCACTGCGGTTATAAAGTTTTTGAGAAATTCGAGACTGGAAAATTCAGGATCAAGTATTGATCTCTAATATTGAGTAACTCAGACAACATTTTTTATATCAAGTCCCGTATCGATAATCAAACACGAACTAAACGAATAACTCTCGTTTATATTAATCAGAAAATTTCACTCAAAAAACTGATTACAAACCGATCAAACCCTACCTCGGTTTGACTCTTGATGAACCCTAACTCGGTTACACCAACCTCACCTCCACTAACGTCTAACCATAACTCGGTTTATATAGACTAACCTAACTTGTTAGCCAAAACATTACCAAATATAATAAAACCCTAGTTCTTGGGTTGGGCCTTACACTCGGACCAAACAACAATTGAGCCAACATTATATAATCATAAAAATTAGAAAGGAAGTCTCTTTAAATAATAAACCAATGATATATCCGTATTAGACTAAACTTCACAAAGTTATTTTGATGTATAAGACGTTGTAAACGCGCAATGCAAATCAACGAAATCTATATTTCGAACCTGCTGCGGAGCATGGACATTATATCTGTTTGACATAATTTTGGACCCTAAGTCACAAGTCGGAGAATTCGAGGGATCAATATTGACAAGTAAGCCATAGTTGGCTATATAAACCGAATTAAGGTTAGACATTACGAAAGATGAGATTCAACTGAGTTAGGTTCATTAAGAGTCAAACCGAGTTAGGTTTTGAGAGAGAGTAATCAATTTTTTGAGTTATATTTCCTAATTAATATATACGATAGTTATTCGTTTAAGTTCGTATTTGATTATCGACCGGGACTTGATCAAATATCCTTTTTTATTTTATTATTTTGTTGTAGGTTGTAACTCTGACAAGCTCCTTGCTATTTTTTTATAAATATTGTACAGGTAGCTCTCATCAAGTGGATGTGTGATCTATTTGAATTTGCATATGATGGAAGACTTGTGTGAAGTTTGTAACTACCAAATTTAATGAATGTCTTTAGTTTATCCCCTCAAAGCAACTTTACAGAAAGGAGATATGATTTTTTCTTAGTTTATTCACTTTGGTAACTATTTAGCAACAATAAGTAATTGGAAAAATTCTTATAATAGCCCATTTAAAGAATATGTTTTTAAAATTATCCTTAATAATTCAAGTTTCCAACTTTGTCCCTTTGTTATCTCGTCGCCGACGACATGATAGCGAACACCGACGATGCGGTACTGAAACAAATAGGATAACGACACGTGGCCAGAATAGGTCGTCGACGATGCGTTAGTGGATAACGCATCGCTGCTACCCTACGTTAGCAACATAACGCATCGCCGCTACCCTACGTTACGTATAACATAGGGTTGACGATGCGTTATGTTGCTAACGTAACGTAGGGTAGCGGCGATGCGTTATGTTGCTAACGTAGGGTAGTAGCAATGCGCTATCCACTAACGCATCGTCGACGACCTATTCCGGCCACGTGTCGTTATCCTATTTGTTTCAGTAACGCATCGTCGGTGTTCGCTATCATGTCGTCGGCGACGAGATAACTAAGGGACAAAGTTGGAAACTTAAATTATTAAGGATAATTTTGAAAACACATTCTTTAAATGGACTATTACGGGAATTTTCGCTAAGTTATGTTTTCTTGTTGTCCACTTTGTATAGCAACTTAAACCAAGATCTTGTATTTAGTAAATAAAACACTTTACTAAGTTGTGGGTAGCAACTCTATGGATGCTTATTAGTGATTGAGCTCAACATTTGGTTACTAAATTATTAAGACAATTCACTAAATTGCTATAATAATTTACTATTGGTATCTATCGTTGTCATCGTTCTTCAATGGATCTACAAAACATCTCGAACGATTTGCTTTAGACGACATTAAAACTCGACACCAATGCCACCCAAGCTTGGAACGCTCTCGTAAATATTTTTTAAGATAACCGCAATTCTCCATCGGTTCATCTTGAACATAAATTCAACAAAACCCTGTTGTTGTCAAACTCTCAAAGCTCTTGTTAATCAGACGGTGAATCCATGTTCCGCTAGCTAATCAATGACTCGTTTTACAATTGATTTCTGGCTTAAACGATTAATATAATGAAGGAATCACTATACTTCCTCAACAAACCAAGCATGTTCCGGACTTCTATGAGGCAAGGTCACGACTACTAGTCTACCCTAGAGTTGTACACCAAAAACTGGTTTGGCTTAAAACCGGTTGGGAGCCAACCCAGCCACCCCCCCCCCCCTACCGATTTAGTGTCTCGTTCCCTCAAACTTGTTCGACCCGATTTGAAAAGCATGAAAAGAAATGATTGTTTTGTCCCAGACTGGTTTCAACCCGATCCAAACCGGTTTGATAGAGCTGAATAATTCTGTCTCCAAACCAGTTTTAACCCGGTCTTGTTTCTTTCAAACCGCTTTTGACCAACATGAAACTAGTTCTTAACCTGAACCAGTTTGGGATATAACTCGTTTTGTACATGTCTAGCATGTCGTTACCAAGGATGAGCTCGTGACCGGTTATGGTACCTAAAATACCGTTACCTAAAATCTCAAAAATGAATACCGGTACAGAAAATACATAGTACGGTAGCAAAAATAAAGAAAAATATTAGTTGTACCGATCCCGAAACCTCAATAAGTCGGAACCGAATTGATACTGACAGTGCCCAGTTTAGTACATGTACCAAATACCATTTGCTCATCTCTAACCGCTACCCTGCCCATCTTATCATCTACAATGGGTCGGGCCACCCGACCCATAACCGACCAGCCCAGTCTCACTGTCACGACCCAATTCTAATCAGGCTTATGCAAGTGTATTGGGCTCAAGGCCCAAATAATAAAAGAAAAAATATATCCGTATACAATAACATTCAAACACAATACAATCAATTCCTCGGAAGCAATTACATAAGATTAATAAATTATTAAAATTGCAAATAACATTTTGATAATAGAAGAATAAAGAGTGAAAAATCCATTCTTCAATAATTTATATTACAACGAAATGATTTCTCCGAACCATCGAAAGAAGTAAGCGAGAAATTTGAAGTTTCGAAGGGGAACTCGTAACATAGTTCAAGGTAACAATCACAACCGTGTCTTCATCAATGTTCAAGCCTTGACGCCACCTTGTGCGTATCAAAGTTATCTAGGCTAGTCATGTTGTGATTGTAGTTTGTTGTTTGTTCATCTGCGTATAACACGTACATAACAATTTGTTAAATTGACAATTTTGAAATTCAGATAAGATAAATCTATATCTAGAAAACCTTTGGTCACCAATCATTTAGGTTAACCTTAACTCTTAAAAAATAGTTATAAGTTTAGTTCTTAAACTTCAATGAATTTTTGTTAATTTATAGAATATTTACACATTACCCCCATAATTTTAAACCAGTCACCCCATGACTTTTAAACGATCTTAACTTTGTCACACCTTAATATTTTATTAAAAAATATTAGACCATAAAAACAAACATTTTATTCTCTTTAATCTGTGTATGTTATTGTTGTAGTTTTTTATTTTGAAAAAAAAATATGTTACATGATAACCAATTAGGACTGGAAAACGGGTCAGACAGATTCAGGTCTTGGGACATAACTGGTTATAGTCAGAACGAGTTGCGTTCGCACCCCCGCTAGTTTCATAAGACACATTTGTAAGATAGATTAATTGGTAACGCGAAAATAGTTTAGGGAGTAAAAATAGTGTAACTTTACTACCAACAAACAAATACAAAACCTCAAAAACATAGGGGAAAAAAAAACTAGAAAACTAGTATTACAGAAACTGATGTAGTGACGTAGATTATTAATATGTATTATAATATAAGGAATTAATTAAGGATTAATTATCATGACGTTATCCTCACTGGTTTAGTTTTTTACGCAAACAAGAAAATGATTGGTTGTAAATTATATTAATAATAATAATAATAATAATAATAATAAAATAATTGAGATCCTAAATTCGTCTTAGTAAAACTAATGTCTTAAATTCCAATAAGAGAGCTTTTTGTTTTAAATCAAAATTGGTTTATATTGTATGTTTCACCTTTCTAAATACGAGATATAATATGACTTAACACATAGTTAAGTAGGTTCGATTTTTTGGTGATTATGTTTGAGTTTTAAACAGGTCGATATGTTTATGTCACAATGAAAAACACTTTGTTACGTTTGTATAACACTGATAACCTTTTTAAGCAATGTGCTAAAACGCGTTTAATGCATAGCACACTAATCATTCAGACCATATCCTCCAAGACCCTAAAAGGGTAAAAGCACCCACAACGCCAAACTTTCACAAACCGCTACATCAATGTCACCTTAGATTCCAAACTTTTCAAAAAATTTCTAAAATACCCCCAGTTTTTCCGCAACACCAAATCTCTGTAAATCCACACAATATATTAAAATAATTTAACATATACATACATATTATATGTATGTGTTTGTGAGTGTAGGGGCCCACATAGCAGTCCGCAGGGACGTACAACATTCCTTACATATCGTTGCAAGTCCGCCCTCTTCCATCCGCCCTTTTCCACTTAGATCCAGACCCCGGTATCTATAGTTACGTTGTGGGTGCTCTAATAGCGTAGACCCCTTTTATTTATATCTTCTTTATATATTTTTTCGACAGAATTACAAATTTTGTCCTTTAAAATAAGACGAATTTCGGTTCGTGTCCTTTTCTAAGTTTCCTTGCTGGCGGTGTACTTTAAACTTTTTTTTCCTACAAGTTTTGTCCTTTACGCTAACTGGGTTAGAAAAAGTCAGTTAAATCCCATCACGTGAGGCGCATGTGAGGGTACTTTTGTCCTTTCATATATCTCTGCA
This sequence comes from Bidens hawaiensis, assembly GCF_021521415.1. NCBI lineage: Eukaryota > Viridiplantae > Streptophyta > Magnoliopsida > Asterales > Asteraceae > Bidens > Bidens hawaiensis. The sequence continues at coordinate 12,441 of NW_027492065.1, forward strand.
ACTAAGCCCTCTGTATCACTCTTCCCCCTCCCTCTCAATCGAATCAATTCCCGGCGATTAAAAACCTTAAACCCTCGTGTCCGACGCGACTCAATTAGGGCTTCAATCAATTGCACATCATTCTCAGAACTTAAACACGTAAGATGGATGATCCTCCTCATCCTCGATTCTACATTCGTGAAGCTGATGAACAATCAAATGCTGATGCGTTTTATGGTAAGTTAAAACTTTAGGGTTTATAATTGGGTTTATTTAACTAACAGCTGTTTAATCTTGTTTGTATAGTAAATAATCCACATTTGTTCACGATCAAGATGCACCATGGTGGCAGTTTCACTAAATTTCCTGGACGGGTTTATAACAGAGCCGTTGTCCATTTTGTTGACATGCTAGATATTGACAAGTTTTCAGTTCACGAGCTTGATCGAATCTTGCTTGAATTATCCTATCCTACAGATAAGGTTAGATTCTACCATTATGTAGTACCGGGTTCAGAATTGGATTGGGGGCTTAGAGCTTTGGGAAATGATGATGATGTTAGGGGATTTGCTAAGTATATTGGAGCTTTTAATCAGTTAATGAATGTGTATGTTGAGCATGAGTTCACCTCTGTACACACATACTTCTGCTCAACCTCAAAGTTTACCATTGAAGAGATAACAAATGAGGAGTTTCTTGCAAGCGAGGTCGTACTAGATAAAGCAAACTCAGTTAAGAAAATGTTGTTGTTGGAATGGCAAGATAGCACAAATGAGGTAGTTGTGGAACAAGACAAACAGGATGCAAATGTGAATGTTCAAGAAGAGAATAATGTTGGTGTTGTTGAACAACAAGACCAGATTGATATATGTCATGAGGATCCAGAATTTGACCCTATGTTTGGAGAGGATGCTTTTGGTGTGCAACCTACAAATGAGGTGGAGATTGATTACAATGGTGATGTAGATGGAGGTGGGGATGGAGGTGGATATGGTGTGCAGCCTACAAATGAGGTGGATATGGATTACAATGGAGGTGGGGATGGAGGTGGGGATGGAGGTGGGGATGAAGATAGTTAAGATTCTTCAATTTCAGATGAAGAAAGTGGAGATGAGTCTTCAAGTTCAGATGAAAGTGGAACTGATGATAGTAGGGATTCTAACTATGAAATGAGAGATGAGAGTTCTGATGATGATGAACATCTAGAGGGTTGTCCAGTTAAGAAACCAAAGAATGTGAAGAAATCTAAGAACAAAAAGAAATCTAAAAATGTTAAGAAAACTAGGGATGGTGATGAAGATTCAGAAAGTGATTCAGATAGTGACTTCAACTATGAAGATGGTGAAATACATGATGTAGATGTAGATATGAGGGATTTCAGACTGCATACTGATTTTGAAGTTGGACAGCAGGATGCAAATTGTAGTTTAGAGGTTTTGGACATAGAAATGGATGATGTGATGTTGGATAATGATAGGATGTGTAATGAGAAACAAAGAAATGAGGGGGACATGGATTATCTTTTCCATGTGGGACAAGTTTTTGGTATAAAAGCAGAGGTGAAGGATATGATCAAGGCACATGCAGTTGAAACAAGAAGACAAATTAGGATAAGAAAAGATGATTTGGTAAGGGTCAGGGCTGTGTGTGAAGGAGATATGGAAGTGCAGGGGGTTGGATCTAGCAGTGCTAATAAAGATGAGGGACCAGTCCAGAAAAGTATTGGGGGTAGGGGAAAAAGGAAAGACCCACTTGCTATTAGATGCCCTTGGGTACTGTTGTTGTCATACCAAAAGAGAACAGCTTCATGGAAAATTACAAGGTTGATAAATGAACATAAATGCCTTCAATCTAGGGAAATTTATGCTTGCACAGCCGGGTTCCTCTCAAACCATTTGGTTACTGATCTTCAAGATGACCCAAAGCTGAAAGTTAAATCCATAAAAGAAAGGTTTCAAAGGAGGTTTGAAGTTGGTGTGTCTGAGATGAAAGCTTATAGGGCAAAGATGTTGGCCAGGGAACATATAATTGGAAATTTCAGAGGCCAATATGGGTTATTGAGGGATTATATTGAAGAGTTGAAGAGGACTAATCCAGATACAACAGTGAAGCTTGAATTAGAAGAATGCTCAGATCCAACATCTGAGACAAGACAATTCAAGAGGATATACATCTGTTTGGGGTCTTTGAAAAAGGGGTTCAAAGCAATAGGTAGGGATCTGTTGGGACTGGATGGGGCTTTCCTTAAAAGTGCTTGGCCTGGTCAACTTTTAACAGCAGTTGCTCTAGATCCAAACAATGGATACTACCCTGTTGCATATGCTGTAGTTGAAGCTGAAACATTGAACTCTTGGGAATGGTTCTTGGAATGCCTTGGTGATGACTTGGATATAAACAACAGATCCAAGTTTACCTTTATGAGTGACAGGCAAAAGGGTCTTATACAGGCTATAGATAAGTTGTTTCCTTCTGCAGAGCATAGGTTTTGTGTGAGGCACATTGAAGATAACCTAAGATCACTCTTCAAAGGAAAGCTTTTAAGGGATGCTCTTTGGAAGCTGGCTAGATGTACATCACCTACACAATATGAGAGAGAGATGAACAACCTAAAAAACTTGAACAAAAGGTGTCATCTTTGGGTATCTAAGATCCCACCAGAAACATGGTCAAGGTCACACTTCTCTGGTAAGTTTTTAATTTTGTATCCTTTATTCTCTCATAACTTTCAAGTTTTGTCATTTATCTGTTGTGTTTTGTTATAATAGGTAGAGCAATGTCTGATGTGTTGACCAACAACATGTGTGAATGTTTCAATTCAAAGCTGGTAGATGGAAGGGACAAGCCTATTATCACATTGCTGGAATACATCAAAGAATATGTGATGAGGAAGATTGTTACTGTGTTGAAGGTAATTGATAGGTCATCAGGGTTACTAACACCATATGCTACACAAATTATGGAGTCAGTGAAGAAGGAAGCAAGCAGGTGAGTTGTATGTGAATATTTACTTGTCTTGTAAATGATGTGAATGGTTTACATATTTGGATGATAGGTACTCTGTGCATTGGAACGGTGAGGATCATTATCAGGTAACAGGTCCATATGGTGATCAGTGTGTAGTGAACATGAGCACAAGTACATGTGCATGTAGGAGATGGGAGATAACTGGGATACCTTGTAGACATGTGGTGGCATGTATTTGGGTGAAGGGTGCACATGACAGATCTGTTGGCAGGCCAGAAACATTTGTCAAACCAATTTACACAATGGATAGGTGGAAGGCAGTGTATAGCTACAAGGTGTATCCCATCAATGGTATGAGTATGTGGCCCACATCACAAGTCCCAATCCAGATCACAGCTCCTAAGTTAAAAAAGCAAACTGGAAGGCCAAAGAAATCAAGGAAAAAGTCAGCAGTGGAAAGGGAAGATGGTGGTTCAAGGAAAAAGTCAAAGGTTGATGCAAAGGGCAAGGGAAAGGCTGTGAAGGGTGAAGGCCAGAAAGTGAAAGCAGTGAGAAAGACAAAGCCAAAAGGATCAAACACTTGTGGGACATGTGGTCAAAAGGGTCACAACAAGAGATCATGCATGAAAAATCTTGCTGATTAATGTGCCTACTGTTTGACTGTTTTTGTAGTTTTTATGACTTTATGGTATGGATATTTTTAAGTTGTTAGACTTTTTTTGTAGTTTTTCATGGTATGGATGTATTAAGTTGTTGTCTGGACTAATGTTGCTTTAATTTGTTGACTTTAATATGGTTGATTAATGTTTAGTAGTTGTTAAATGACAAGTAGCTTTTAATATGGTTGTTCATTATTTAACTTGGTTGTTGTTTGCATTTATGGTTGTTGGTAATGGTTGTGCAGAACTGCAGATGGATCAGATGTTACTTATTTTAAGGGTTTGGACATATTTGCCCTTGGATCAGATTTTACATAATTTAATGGTTTGGCAGATGGATGTTTGTGCAGATGACTCATTCATCTTTTTGTGCATATTGTGCAGTTTTTACTTATTTGCCCTTGGATCAGATCAGATCATATTATGCAGTATTCATCTCTTGGTTTATGGTTTATGGATGTTGTAGATGAATGTGTAGATTGTGCATGATGTGCAGATTGTGCATGATGTGCAGATTCTGCATAATGTGTAGATTGTGCATAATGTGTAGATAGTGCACAATGTGCAGATTGTGCATCATGTGTAGATAGTGCACAATGTGCAGATTGTGTATAGAATCCATCCAAAAGTCCAAAATAAACTAACCAAAGATCCAAATTAAATCCAACATAAACTGATGATACATTGCTTAAAAGGGATCCAAAATTACATCCAAAATAAAGTCAAAATACATAATACTTAAACTGCATAAAGTCCTAAATTAACTAATAAAGTCAAAATACAAATAGTCAACAACTTCAAATTCAGTCAACTAGTTACATTTTCATTGCAATTACAATTGCAATGAAAATGATCCAACTAATGACCAATCTGTTCTTCATCTTCCTTGCTTGTTCTTTATAACTCTCTAAACTTTGTTCAACCATGTTTTTCGACTTCAATAAGCCCGGGATAATCTCCAATGCCCGTTCACACATTGGTGGGTCACGCCATCCAAGAAAGGGGCAATCCGATGTCTGGAAAAGAGGAGAAACATGAAGTATAAACAATTGACTGGAACTTAAATCGAATCACACACTTACCATGTCCGGACAAGAGAAAAACCGACGACCTGGATTTCTATCAGTCCATGAAGTTCGAACAACTGCTACCTTGCCACAAACACAGTAAGCCATCATCAATTGAGCCCTGGTATTTGAATTTCGCATCGAGCCCTAATTGATTGAAGTCCTAATTGAGTCGCGTTGGACACGAGCCCTAATTGAAGCCCTGATTGAAGCCCTAATTGAGTCGCGTCGCCGGGGAATTGAATCGATTGAAGGTGGGGTTGGGTTAAAAAGAGGGGGAAGAGTGATACAGAGGGCTTAGTTGCAGAGATATATGAAAGGACAAAAGTACCCTCACATGCGCCTCACGTGATGGGATTTAACTGACTTTTTCTAACCCAGTTAGCGTAAAGGACAAAACTTGTAGGAAAAAAAAGTTTAAAGTACACCGCCTGCAAGGAAACTTAGAAAAGGACACGAACCGAAATTCGTCTTATTTTAAAGGACAAAATTTGTAATTCTGTCTATTTTTTCTCTTCTCTGTGTTAATTTCGTATATTTGTGTGTGAATATATATATATATATATATACATACGTAATATGGTTTCTTTAAAGAATATTGTGGATTATATTCTCTAATGATCTTGTGACGTTATTTTTGGATGTAATAATTTTGTTCTATCATGTTAATCGTCTTATTCGTATTATATTTGTTATGTTGTCAGTGACACAGTGGTATATATTTTGTGTCGCGTTATTCATATTATTAAATATTAAATGATATAAATTTAATTTTATTATGTAGTTTCAATTTATTGCATATACTTGGGTCGAACTCAGGGGCGGATCCAGCATACAAACGGGTGGTTCCCCGGAACCACCCGAGTTTCGAAATAATAGTGTACGGATATATAGAAGACGCGTAGGAATCACCTTATAAATTAAGAGGGAACCACCTAAAAAAAATTCCTGGATCCGCCACTGGTCGAACTCAATGTTTAGATTTATACATTGATATATGTTAAAATGATGATCTCCAAAAAGAAATGGTTGTAATTGTAAAACGAAAGTGTTTTCTGAAATTTTGTTTTGTTACAATTGTGTATTATCATATATTGTAGTTCTATGCTTAGAATTGTTTACGTATTATACATATACATACTTCTTTATCTTTTGGGTCTTTGGGATGGATGTACGGTTTATGTACGCTTTAAAAACTTTGGTTGTTAGTGAGATTTTACTAGCTGGGTATGTTTTGTTGTTGTGTATACACATACATATAGATATATTTCCCATACATGTTAAAATAAACGTTTAAAATGAATAAGAAAATATACAAACAAACTAGTTTTAGGATAGATTCACGGTCTTTCTGCATCTCACAATTTCTAGATCCTACTAACAGCGTTGACTATTGATGAGATTTTACAAGCCGGGTATGTTTTGTTGTTGTATACACATACGTATAGGTATATTTCCCATACATAACATGAACATGTTTAAATAAATGTTTAAAATGAAAAAGAAGATATACAAACAAACTAGTTTAATGATCTTTTATGTATCTAACATTCATTTTTTTTATATTTTTATTTCTTCTCTCTTAATAATTTAGAGTACAATAACATTTTAAAATAAATCTAGCATTTAAAGTATAAACCAAAATAAAAGGTTTTGAAATAGCTACTTAACTCTTTTCAATATGTGATTGAGATTCTTTCACTCAATATCTACATTTCTTGTTCTATTTGATTGTGTTCAAACACATAAAATGATGAAAGAACTTAGAGAACTTGGGAGCATTCGACGATCTACATTTTTAGGATCTCAACGCGGGTGTCTTTACGGCATTAAAACCACATTTTATGTACATTTTAAAGCAGTTTAAAAGTGTTTTCATGACAATATAGGTATAAATATGATATAAACCTGAGTGGAGTATATTATACCTAAAAACATTACATTCTTATAGTTTATCTACAACTTTAACAAATTATCAACTATCAATTAAGGTGGTCATCATCACAAAATTACCATAAATAACTATCAAGGTGATCATCATAAAATTACCACAAATAAACAAACGACAAATGTTTGGTTACCTTATATATCATTGTCAGATTCATATAAAATTATAAATAGCCAATAAAATAACAATTTTAAAATAAAATAAAAAGAAAATAGATCAGAAGATACCTGAGAGAAGCAGAAAAGAAGATGTAAAACACCAGACTCCTTGCATATTAGAAAATTAGGTAATTAATTATTAAATTACATATGAAGAAATTTAGGAAGAAATAATAAGGATGGTTGAATTGATTAAACAGGAGGGTGTGTTTTAGATTGAGAGGTTCATTGAACCTAGTCACAATTAAGGCATAGGTCAAAACCTACTGCCATTGTGCCCTTCCAAAGGTAATCACTCCTAAAATATGAATATATAAATATTCCCTTTTGTCTTTCCACCAACTAAATGTGTCTTTTCTCAATAATATAATGTTTCATTTTTGAATGGTTATAAAGAATACAAACTCTAAAAAAATTAATGAATTTAAACTTGTTTATGCTTAAAACAAACAAGATTTTTTTTTCCCTTTGTCTTGTTTATTTTTATTTTTAGTGTTACTTACAAAACTGAGGTAAAAAGGTAAATAAAACTACTTTCAATATGGTTTACTTCACCTTGATCATCTTTTAGCGAATCCATCCAATCGATCAAGTCTACTGGCTGTCTGGCTTAGCATCGGTTGGCAATGCTAAACCCAACAACGTTGCCACTGACCTTAAAGTCGAAATGGAGATATCATGTTCCCCCAAAACGTGGTCGGCCATTTCGGGTGATGGGCGTAAAACACATACATAATATTCATAATATCCGAAACCTGTGTTACACTTGTGTTCTTTTATTGGAAGGCGGTTTAGGAATAATCTCCAACCCATAATGCCAACCTTTTTGAAACCCATTTATTCCATCCTGTCGGAGTAGTCAAAGATGGAAGTACAAGACGATCCAAATATTTTTGAACTAAAATGACTTCTAGACCCATATCCACTTCTCCACCTCTTTTGCCCAACTATAAACGGAAGTTCATCTTGAAGCTTACCAAAAAAAGGAAAACAATCCTCTAATTGTGCCACCTCTAAAAGGTCTCCCTCGAACGTCACAACTCATCTAGCTTCCCTTCAGATATGAGATAAACTTTTTTCCGCTCCAACCGATATAACCGAGAGAATTCCAAAGGTACGGATTCTGGCCCCAACCAATTATCCAACCAAAATTGAATACCATCACCTCTATCGGAGATAAAGGATTAAGACCATGACGACTAAGATTGTTGAGGCATTTGCCAACCCTATTCAAAATTGTGTTACCTTTAGCCAAAACTAAACCCTAATTAAAACCCTAATTTGTTTAATGAATTGATTTCACTATCTTCAACCAAAAGCGTTCACATAAATTACTTCTATAATAAAGTGTAACACGACAAAATGGTCACGCATCCACTTCAACCAACCTACGATGACATAAGAATGAAGCACAAAATAAAGTGAATACAAGCCATTGTGTTATGTAATCCCCCGACTATAATTGTATTAAATCTATGATGTCATAAAAAAATTGACTACTTTCATGTCTTTCTTAAATATGCCAACAAATATTAAAAATTTTATAATCCACCACTTATGGCAATGAAGGATTTGAGTTGCACTTTGTGAGGGTGCCAGTTTGAATCTCGAGCCAACTCAGGTTTTAGTTTCACCGTGTGCCACGCTGGAGAGTTTTGCTCTTGTGGCGGCACAACACTTAAGTGACAGCCGACGGTATGGTTTCCCTTGAGAACACCCAAACCAAACTTTGAAGCCAACGTTGGTCTGGTTAAGAAAACATAGTCTGGCCAGAGTAAGACAACAATACTCTCTCCAATTTAACGAGTGTGGTAGCTGAAAAACACGTCGTCGTCATTAAAAATATATATATTTGAACTTTTGTACATCATGGCTACATGATGCAATGAACCTGGACAAGGACATGTTCACTAAGAATACCTAATCAATCGATTTTGACCTAACCATCATTTTAAATAAACTATTTCCTTCTTTTGACTAATTAATTAGTTTTGTAAACCACATTGTCATGGACTCATGTCTTGACTCTTGAGTGTGTTAGGTGTACGGAATAGTTGTGTAAGTACTCACTTCCTTCAAATGAGATACTTTTTTAAAAAAATTGGTTGTTAAATAATAAGGTTTTTATAAAACTAACACACTATCAACCGAACACTCTATAAACTCGTCTTAAGCATCATGTAGTAACATCAAGTCCGCTATAGTTAAAGGCCGTGTAAGTTGGTGAATCGATTTATGATGTTTCCACTAAACCTTGACATGTTTCCACACATCTTTATCCACCAAACACTTAATGAGATTACACTTACTCATCTAATCACCTTCATTTCAAATTGGGTGGAGTTTAAGTCGATCCAAGCGGTGCAAACACATCTAGCCATTCGTGAGCTACTTGTATCCAGCTCGCTAAAAACTCAATTCAAGCATATCTTAAGTAAGCCAGAGCTTGATGTATTTCAAAGCTTGTTTAATATGCAAGCCAAAGCCTGAACCCGAGCTTGACTAAGTTAGCAATCCTAAAGAGACTATAGGATAATTTTCATTTAACATAAAATATATATTAGAAAATCATATATATAGAATTATGAAATTTTTTTAAGATAAGTTTTAATATTCTTCTAGATTCGTCACGCATGCAGCAAACAAGTAGGCTTGAAATAGTCCTTAAGTTACCAAATGATCAGTTTTATCTCAAACCTAATTGGCCCAATATTCAAAGATAAATTTTTAATTTTTAGTCCCTTTAAACCGATTAGGATGATGAAAGTATTATGATAGGGCTCAAATGTTTATAAGCCCAAGCCCAAACACTAAAATAAAAATAAGTTAAAAACTTAAAACGTGTCATCAAAGATGATAAATTATAAAAATAAAATGAATATAAAATATTATAATGATTATTCACAATAATAATACTATGGACTTGGAGTCGGTAGTCCATACCCAAGATTGGGTGGGTCCACTCCGTGTCCGTGATATACTCGGCCCCATTTTCAAACCCAAGATTACCTCTCTTTCATTATCCATTCTTGAAGATTTCTGTGGGCCCATACCCACTTCCCTTTTTATAAATTTTTATTTCTTTTCATAATAATATTCAGGGTGAGTGTAGTGGGGCGATAAAATGGTAGTTTTGGGGCTACAACACCGTTAAATAGGGACGAAATGTGTAAGGGCGAGAGGTTCTTGATGTCCATATGCATGTTTGCTATATTATTATTATATTTATGTGTGTGTGTGATATATATATATATATATATATATATATATCACACACACACATAAATATAATAATAATATAGCAAACATGCATATGGACATCAAGAACCTCTCGCCCTTACACATTTCGTCCCTATTTAACGGTGTTGTAGCCCCAAAACTACCATTTTATCGCCCCACTACACTCACCCTGAATATTATTATGAAAAGAAATAAAAATTTATAAAAAGGGAAGTGGGTATGGGCCCACAGAAATCTTCAAGAATGGATAATGAAAGAGAGGTAATCTTGGGTTTGAAAATGGGGCCGAGTATATATATATATATATATGGGGTTACAACACCATTACACCCCTAAAACAAAACCCATCATTTACCGACTGCGTGTCACACGACGTAAATCGCTTCATTTTATAGCCCCTCAACTACGCAATGCCTCATAGTATTATTTTATTGGAAAACTTATAACTCAACTATCTTTTTCAATTTATTATTAGTATATACAAAGATTTCTATTTCAATAGAGTAATTCTTGAGAATCATAAAAAGTCCTATGTATACTTTGACTGATATATATTTTTAATTTATTAATGTTTATATTCAAAGCACAAGATCATAAAAAATATATAATACGTAAGTCGTAACATTAGGATGTAAAACAAAATCAGGGTCCTATGGATACATGGGTGATTTTCTTAATTTATTTATGTGTATATTAAAATTCGAAATCATAAAATATAATACATCGCACTAGGATGAAACTTGTATGTGATGACCGAATCACCACCAGTCCACCATCACTACCGTTGTCGTTAACACAAATTTCTTGTTGCCCATGCCTTCCGCCCCCAACGACTCCCCACAATGTCACCACCATCGTCGTTGTCTCTTCGTCACTAACCATCATAAAAATATACACTTGATAAACTTATTTCAATAACTTTTCTTTCAAAAGAGACCCATTCAACAAATCCCATTTTAGTCATAACCCATACTCTATAGTTAGTTTCTAATATCTTCATGTTTTTCCCACTCATTTTACCAAGTCACATACTCTACTTATTATGGATAACAAACTTTAAGATAAAAACAACAAAAAGAAAAAAAACGATTACTTTTTTAGAACGACGACCTTCATTTTCTTCAGGCAGACACACTATTTAATTTGGAGATCCCTGTTTCCCCATATTTGGCCAGACTACGTCGTCTTAACCGGGCTCACGCTGGCTTCAGAATTTGTCTTGGACATTTCGCCGGAAAACCATACAGCCGGCTGCCACTTGACAGTCGTTATGCCACAACAAGAACAGAACTTTCTGACGTAACACACGGTGAAACGAAAATCCGATTCAGGTCGGAATCTCAACTAACAACCCAAGTCTCCAGCTCTAGGTAATAAGTATGGATATATTGAAAAATGATTACTTAACACCTATATTTTAAATTTTAATATTATATTATTTTAAGAAAAGAAAATGAATAGAAAAAAGAGAAAATAAAGACTAAAAATAAGGATAGGATGCATGAATATAATACACAAAAACAAAAGCTAGTTCCGAAATACAATCTGAAGCCTATAAAGCCTCCCACACAAAATCACTCTTTCTACTTTCAGCCTCCATTCTTCATTTCAATTCCATTCCATTCCTCTAAATCCCATAATTCATTTCATTTCCATTCCTTCATTTCATAGCAAACCACTAGACAAATTTAAATAAAAAAAATATGGCATCAAAAGATGGCGCCACTTCCGCCCCGAGAACCTCCGCAAGCGCCAGCGCTGGCAGTGGTTCTCGAACAAATAGCGGACAGGTTTTGAAAAAAGGGCCGTGGACGGCCGCGGAGGACGCAATATTAATGGAATATGTTAAGAAACACGGCGAAGGGAATTGGAACGCGGTTCAACGAAATTCGGGCTTGATGAGATGTGGAAAAAGTTGTAGGTTACGATGGGCGAATCATTTAAGGCCGAATTTGAAAAAAGGCGCGTTTACGCCCGAAGAAGAACGACAGATTATTGAGCTTCATTCAAAATTCGGCAATAAATGGGCTCGTATGGCTCTTCATGTACGTTGTTCGATCGATTAGTGGCAAAAAAATTTTTTGGTGCGCATGGCTCGGTTTGGTTTAGTTTTTGGCTAAAATCGAACCAAAAACCGACACATGAGCTTGAAATTTTGGGTAAAAAAATAAGCCGGCCAAAATAATGAAAACCTATAAATTTGGTAAGGTTTGGTTTTTATTAAACATAAAACCAAACCATCGTTATTGTTTCGGTTTCATGCACACCTCAAATTAATTACGATATTTTAATCAAACTTATAATATTTTTTTTTCATGTTCAGCTTCAAGGAAGAACAGATAATGAAATAAAGAATTACTGGAACACGCGATTAAAACGTCGATTACGAGCGGGTTTACCGATCTACCCGGTCGATTTCCAGCACCACCACCACCGTCGCCACCACGAACAATCGTTACACAACCAAACGACGCCGTTTTCGTCCTCAACATCCCCTTCGAATCACACGAACACCGCGATCAATTCGATATCACCGTTATTATACGACCCATTAACTTATCCTGTCATGAACAATACACCATTTTATATCAACTCACAATCCAATTTCAAATCAATGCATCCAAACACCGCCCAATTCGCTAACCGAAATAGCGCCACGAGTTCGATTTCGTTCGTTAACCAAGGCTTCCCGAGCTCCCTTCAATCCAATCATCCGGTTATGCAAATACCGAAGATTGAACCGGCTTTTGATGATGTTAATGTTAGATTGTTTGAGAAACCGGTTCAAACGATCACTCCCACGTGTTCTTCTAACACGGGGAATGATCGTTTGATCGTGCCATCGAACGATGGGGATAATGCCATTTCGGGTTATATTTCGTCTAGGGGAAATAGCGGGTTGTTAGAGGACGTTTTAGGCGAGTCACTGGCGTTAATTAGCGCGTGTAAATCGTCGGAAAGCGATAAGTGTATCGAGAAAATGACACATGAGTATCCGATCATGGACGAGCCCGAAAATGTAACGTTGGAGTCGGTTTTTGAAACCGGGGATGCTAACAAGACGACTACGACGTTAGACGACTCGAGCTCGGGGCATTCTTCTATTGGTGAGTTGTTTTTTATATCTGTGTTTCACGGTATCTGTTTGGTCAAAATTGTCATTTTAATTTAATTTTTTTTCTTTTACGACTTTAGTCCTGGTTGTTTCTATTTGGGGTAAAACCGCAAGAATGAAAACCATATGGACTGAAATCATAAAAAAGATAAAATAAGAAATAATTAAAGTGACAATTATGATCAAATCACGAGAAATAAAATATTACTTTTAATTATTTTGTGTGTTTTTATTAACTTTTTTCCTTGTTTTAAAATTGGTTTTTCCAGAGGCAGGAGGAAAATCCCTAGATGACGGAATCGATGAAATGAACGCGATGGAAGATGATTTCTCGAGCTGGCTCGACTTCCCAACGGGTTGGTACGGTGGAAATGAAGACCCGTCAAATGAGAAGCCCGTTGATGACCCGAACGAAAACATGGTGGGAGTAGACCACCAAGTCGAAATTCCATGCTCTCCAGTTGCAACTACGGACACAGATCATGACCACGACTGGACCATGGGGTCATGTTGCTGGAACAACATGCCCGGTTTTAGCTAGGTGGTTAGGTTGGTGTAACTAGGTGAAATTGATGGTTAGATCTCCTAACATGTTAAAGGAGTGATTTGTACAAGATCAACAATTGATTTTGTACATAATAAACATTTTTCTTTTTGTTAATTTTTACCTTCATATAATATCTTTAAAGATATGAGGTTAAAGTTGCAATTAGTAAAAGGTTTGTGTGTGGAAATCAAATTTAATTATGTTGTTATAGGTCACAATATCACATGAAGCCAATCTTTTGTTTGATTGGAGTTTGTGTGACTTAGATTTTTAATTATATTTTTTCAATATTAGGAATGTGAAACAATGTTGCTGATTAATATGATTTCTGAATTTTGCTTAATATGTGTTTTTTATTATTTTATTTCTGAAAAACGAAAACTCAGATACTTTCAAAGTTTACTTCTAAATTACACATTTTTTTTCTTTATAAATACGAGATTTAAACATTTACCATTAAAATGACACTCTTATGTAACGCCTTGTACTCCTAGCCAAAGACCCTTTGATTTCTTTTTTTAATTAGTAAGTAATGAAATTTCGGTAATGTGTAGATATTTTTTAACGGTAGAAGTTTAATATTAACTTAGCTATGTAAATTATACCCTATGTAAAATAGTAAAAATCGTTAAAAGACATGAATAATACATTTTTAAACGGATATCATAGAAAAGAGTTTGAGGACTTACTTGGCGGGAAAAGTTGTCACACCTGGAGTTCATGAAAATGTTATCCGATCATGAATGGCTCTTTTTAGCAAAATCTCATTTCCGTTGTATTATTCATCCAAACACCATTCTACATTATCCCATTTGTTTTGCTATTAGCAATGTTGAAATGTAAGTATTTGTGGGGAAAACGGAGTTTAGTGCCCTTCTATAGCCCATTTTATTCTTGATTTCCGATTAGTCACTAAATTGGAGTCGTTTAAGGTATGATAACGTTTTCTTGAACTCCATAGGGGTGTCTTTTCCTGCTAAGTTAAAGATTTGGTTTGTTATAATTCAGTCTCATTACATCTTCAACCAAACATCTTATTAATTGATTTCATTGTCAAAAGTTATTAAAAACCTACATTGAAACCTCTTGGGAATATTTTTAAAAAACCTAATATTTCGCACATTTTAAAATATAATTGGTATATGAAACAATGTCGTTTTAATGCTTTTGGTGATAGAAGTGAAATAAATTTGTCTTTTAAATTGTAGTTGTAAGTTTGTAATTATACTGCATCGTTTTACTTTGATCTTTCAGAATCAATAATTTATAAACTAATAGGTCAACACTTTGACCTTAAAATTTATCGTTTTTTGTCATTCTTTATAATATTGTATTTTATGAAAGGTAAACGCGTTTTCTTTAATGTTTATTTATTTATGTATCCTCTTATTTATCCGAAATCTCGCAATATTCTAAATTTGGAGGGCTTTATTTCTTTTTATTTATTTATGTATTTATTTGTTTATTTAATGGATATAAACCATTTATAAAGCAAACAAAACACTAGTAGCTTGAATCCTAAGTATCAAGACGTATGTACCTATTATTAGCATGCTTACTTGCAAGTGTTATAATAACATGCCATACCTTTCGCGCTCATCTTCGCCTCCTACACACCGATAAAGCAAGCAAGTTGATGAAAAACATACATATATAAGTTGCAACTATTAACGTGTACACAACTTTGCTTTTTTTTATGGCTTGTTTGTCGATTTTTTGCACTTAAGAACTTTTCAAATATTATGACGTTAGATAGCTCTTTGTACGTTACTTACCGCATATATTAGCAAAAACATCACATGTTTGATTGGATAAATAAATAAAAGCTTACAAATTTTTTATATCTTGAAAAACAAATGTGTAAAATTTAACATTGGTTATTAATTCCTTTTTTTGGGTAGATATAAGAAATTTTGGCTTATTTGTGTGTAGAAATTAGTCAGACGACACTTGACTATATAAGTGAGTGATTGGTTTATAATTATATTTAAAACGCCTTTATATTTTTGTTCTTTTTCCCTTATAATGCCCCATTACGCATGATCTAATTAACCAAGCTATATATAACAAAAAGCTATCAAATATGATTTGCGTAAACTAAAATCCGAAACATGAATTATAGGTTCAATTTTAACCTATAATCGAACCAAACTTAAATAGGGCAAAATATTACATCAAAAGAAGAGGGTTCTTTAACAGTTTAACCACTCAACTAATGATAAACTTATTAACCTAATCCAATTTCCAACTATCTATCTACATAAAAAGAAAAATGCAAAATCGAATTGAAAATACAACCCGTCTTGAACATCGCTTTATTTCGAGTCTTTAAAATCACTCACTATTACATGCAACTATAATTCTCGTACTTTGACAACTATAATCATATATGATTATAGGTAACGTGTTAATTGTTTATAAACTTTAGAAAATAACGTTTTAAGAAAACTGTTAATCGGTTGATCTGATGCTATTTAAATTCGTCTAAACCAACGTAATTATTAAAAAAAAGAGTATTGAGGTTTGATATGTCAATATTAGGTTGCGAGTTTTTTTCGGGTGTTTTTAAAATAGTTTAATTACTCTGATTATAAATTGGGTTGTGTAATTCGGTTTCAAGCTTTTCTGCGTTTTCTTTTGTGTGTTCTTAAAAAAGTTTACTTTGATTTATTTTGGCAGCTCCTCATGCTCAATCTTCCCTGTGTTTTCTTTATTCGGGTTATTTGGGTTGGCATGGATGATATATCAAAATTAGGTTTACAAACACTTATAGTAATATAAGATATAAATTAAGAAAATATGTTTATTTCTATGAATTTATTCATCTATTAATAACAAGGTATTGTAACTATATAAAATTAAATAATTAAGTAATAAATAAAAAATAAGCAAGTCAAAGCATTTTTTTTCTATGGTGAGTTGGCTTCAAACATTTTTTGATGTATGATATATATGAACGGATGAAAATTGTGGAAACAAATAAATATATAAATAAAGAGAGGATCATTTGAAATATTATTCTTGGAAACACAAAAATTGCATGAGCAATGAAGCATGGTGGGCATGTAATTTGGGGTCATATATAGATTCACTACATGTTCATGCAACCCAATTTCATGCCATTTAATCTTCCCCTACAAGTCTATTCATTTTCTATTCTTCCTCACCCTCATGCCATGATTTTCTTTCACTTGGGAACTTGTCCCCTTGATATTATCTAGTATGAAAGTATCTAAACAATGCAAGTTACTTTTTAAAACGTAAAACTTAAAAGTTTGAACTCGAGCCTAAATAGAAGTTTATATATATAATAAACGGACATGAGTCTGAGTTTCTGTTGTCAAATTTGACTATGCCCATGAGCACAAACAAGTCTATTATTTATAGAAATAAATAATTTTATTAAAAGTATATGTGGACATAAAAATTTTAAAAATATGTCAATTATGAAAAGAAATAACTAATAACTAAAGTATATATATTTCATTATACGTCCTCAATGGATATCCTGATGGTAATGTGCATATATTTGTAGATTGCAAGAGCAGTTTAGATTATGTGTGCGTGTCTACGCCAGTGTCGGCCCAATAGGCTTACTAACCTAAGCGATGGCTTGGGGGCCTGGGGCCACCATCCAAACAAGGCCCCCATTTTAAAAAAAATAAATAAAATATATTATGGTTGAAATATTAAACGCATTGAGAACATATATCTAGAAATCAGAGTGTGGTATTGGATGTCATGGAAAATTGTTATTAATCATCTGTAATTGAAGGAATGGACGGCTCTAGACGTGAATCGAAATCAAAATAGGGATTCTTAATTTCTTATATGGGGCAATGGCACGACTTCTTGATCACTTAATCGCCGTCTCAGATTGTGCAAACACCAAACTAAGGTTATGATACTGACCTGGACTAGTGAATTACCAAGTTATTTATTGATACGAACTATTGTTTAGGCTTTAGAAATTGCGCGTTCGGTTTTGAATTGCCATTTGATGTATTTAATCCTGAATTGTCAAATATTATGACTTGAGAATTGCCAGTTGCTTTCAAATCGATTATGCTAAACTTTCAATTATCAATTGCTAATTGTTTACAACCCTCAAAACTTAAATTGGTTTACAACCTTCGAATTGGCTGGTGCATAATTGGCAACTTGTTGTATGCGTGAATCCACAACTTCGATAGTGGATCTAAATCTAATTATTGATCTATTCATTTTTGTTATAAATTTGTTATTTGCTACATTATATTGCCAATTTGATTAATGGTTAGAACATTGTTAATTGCTACTTGCTTCTTAGTTGAACACTTGAACATTACATATTAGAACCTAGTTTGATAGTTGAATATTATCACTAACTAGGAAGAATATTATTACTAACTAGGAAGATGTGCCGGGTTGATGGTATTGGCAGTCGTACTCATACAACTTATCAAATCTTGAAGTGCGTATGCGAGTTGAGGTGAATTCAATCGCGTTGTGTTTAGGAACTAACGCGAATTCAGTCGAAATCGACGTTGTCGAGACAAAATCATACATAGAAAACCATGTGTTGTGATGATGAACCGACACGAGTTCGATTGGTATCAGGTTACGACTCCAAAATTAAAGCAATAAGTTAATTCGCCCACACTTAAAAAACAACAAATTAACATATTTACATAAAAAGACATGGCGAAAACAAAAAAATATATGCGTAGGAAAAAACCTTGGGTTGTGACTGCGAGCTGACGTGAATTTGGCCGGAATCATTTGACGATATCAACGATAAAAGAACCCGTATTTTACAGCAGCGAACCGACACGAATTTGAAAATGCAAAACAAATTAAAAGCAAATAAGAAGTTTGGCGACCAACCACGTGATTGCGTCGCCAAACTTCTTAATTATTATATATAATGATGACTCAATGTCAAATCAAGACCGAACTATCAACGAATCTGGTTACGCGAATAGACAAAAAACAAAGAAAGTTATGAAAGGGTCATCAACTTTTTAGTTCGCTTGAGGCCACCAAAAACCTTAGGCCGGCCCTGGTCTACGCGTGTGAATAAAATAATAAAATCTATAAAATTAGAAACATATCGACCTTCATGCTAAGTTTGAGCTTGAATTCTTACTATACTATTAAAGCAATACAAGATATATGGCTTTTAACTAGCATGTCCACATAGGCTTCCAAGTCATCTGGTTTCCATCTATAGCATTGTCACATATTTTACTAATTAATGTTTTTTTGAATCATAACATCACTAATTAATGTTTTCTATAATCATAGCCAACTATTTCCTTTCAAATGATTTAAAACTGATTTTGACCACAATTAATTATCTATAATTGATTTTGTGTTCCTTTTTTTAATATGACTATTATTTTAGTAATTCAATGATTTACACACACACACATACACAGTTTCTCATCCCACCATTTGTACATATTTTTCGTTTATCTTGTGGTTTTGCAGAGAACACGATAAATTATTCTTATGATATCTATATATATAAGACGTTTGAAATATTTTCCAGCCATGTGTAACACGGGCCAATATCCTAGTTATAGTAATGAATCAAACTTGATTGTTTGATACAGAGCTCGAAATGAGCCAATCTTGAGCTTAGACAAACTCACTTTAACTTGTTTACACCCATAATATTGTCGGAATTTATGAGCAATGTTGTCATTTACGTTTAGATTCATTTTCAATTTTAAATTATTAAATTGGTATATTTTGAAATGAAAAATACATCAATGTATGAAAACATCATATATAGGATAATGACGATGGGCAAACTAGGTGAGTCGAACTTGCTTCAACTTAACACATTTTTTTTAAATATAAATATTTTTTTTGAATAATTTTGATGTTTTTTCAACTTTTAATTTAAGCAAGTGTTGTAAGGGGACAACATGATGCACAAGAAGATGGTACAAAACCTTGATATCTCCATATCTATTTATAGCAATATTCGACTGCTCGTTACCCACTTCTCTAGGTTTGCAACATTTTGGTATATTTTATCGTCATCATAGATCCTACTTCATGTGTTATTTGTAGAGCGTGTATCCTAAAATCACGTTGTATAATGTGTTGACTGTCTTCATAGTCGTAACTTAGTTGAAATGATGTTTTGCTAGTCCACTAGTCGGACTGGGTGGGTTGGTTGATCCTATCTTGAATCGGATTACGACATTAATATTTTAATGTTTATATGTACATATACAAATACTTAATGTTTCTAATTAAAGGTTATTTGTCAAAAGTTTAATAAGAAATTATAATGATCATTTTAAAAATTTATACATGTATGCCATTTCATGTGTTTTTTCAACGGTGCGTGATATAAGAACATGTACAATACTACAATGGGTTACATATGCTGATATTCGGGTCCATATGGCATAGAAGCGGACAACCTTGATGTGAGTATTGAGTGTAAGTTTGAAGTATTCAACAATGGACCTTTGTGTGGACGAGTGGTGGGTCCCATTTGATATCTTTTTCTCCCCCCTCCCCCTCTCTCTCTCTCACTCACACACACATAACTGGTAAAAGTTGTGTAGGTCCGGGTTCAAGTTTTTTATGGTCGGGTTTCTCGGGTTTCTAATCCGGACCTAAACATGTGCACCCCTGTTTTTTTCAACCATAACAACATGCCATTCCAAATAATAATATTATAATGGCAATAAGTCTAGGGCATTAAACAAACTAAGGGGGTGTTTGAGATTGCTTATTTTCACAAACTTATAACTAAACTTTTTGAAAAGTAATAAGGTGTTTGGAATTGTTTATATTGTAAGAGAAAAAGTTTCATAAGTTACAATATTATATGAAAAGTTACAATATTATAACTTTTAGAGGTAAAATAAGAAATCCCAAACACCCCTTAAGTAGCTAACTTTAATATTTTGACTATAGATAACCATGGGCTTTGGACTCATACTCACAGATTGGGTGGGTTGGACTTGACCCATACAAAAGAAGCGAAAGTATTTCAAACTGGGCCCAAAATAATATACTTATTATTATGAATATAAATTTATATTTTTTTATAACAACCCCTATTTTAGGGTTAGTTTATAATAGTTGTTAGTAGTTTATTTCTTTTCAATGTTTAATAAACAAAACTTATAATTTGTGGTGACGACTAATTATATACTTACCTAAAAACCGTAAATCCAAACTTTTGTGTGATTTATGGTTTTTGAAGTTGTATTAACAATACGTATTTATTATGATTATTTTCTTTGACTCGACCCGTTTTACCTGTCCTCTTATAAAAATTCCTAGATCTTTCACTTCAAACTTACTCTCACATTAGAGTTCGAAGTGTCATGTATTCATCTACACACGTGTAGTAATGTTTGTCTTCATCTCGATTAAGTTGTGGGATTTTAGATTGGTGTTTGTTCGTATGTATGGGTTATATGTGTGTTTGGTTTTCCATCTCGATGCAAGGCTATGTATGCCTATATTTAGGTTATGATTTGATCTTAGGGTTATGAGTTATAACTAACACGTAAACACATTTGATTGGGTATGAATTTAGCTTATAGACAAATTTGTGCGTTGTTTGGTGTACAATATACACATATTTGGTTGGGTTGAATCAAGGATTAGGACACACCAATGTTTTTAGGTTGCAATTTTGCCATATTTGGGGTGTGATTTTGGGTTTGAAATCCATTTGTTTTTATAATTCTGAAACCATATTTTGATTTTTTGATATTTTGCACATTAACTATTTATCATCCATTAAGATAATATTAATAATAAAAAAATAGGCCAACTTAATGCCATTTAACATTAATAGATCCAATGTCTTTTAACATTAATTAATAGTAACAAACTAAAAATTCATTGAACATTAACTATTTATCAGCACGATTAAGCTAACAATAAAGGAGGTTATTATCAAATTCATGTCATTCAACATTATTATTATTATTTAGCTTATAGACAAATTTGTGTGTTGTTTGGTGTACAATATACACATATTTGGTTGGGTTGAATCAAGGATTAGGACACACCAATGTTTTTAGGTTGCAATTTTGCATATTTGGGGTGTGATTTTGGGTTTGAAATCCATTTGTTTTTATAATTCTGAAACCATATTTTGATTTTTTGATATTTTGCACATTAACTATTTATCATCCATTAAGATAATATTAATAATAAAAAAATAGCCCAACTTAATGCCATTTAACATTAATAGATCCAATGTCTTTTAACATTAAGTAATAGTAACAAACTAAAAATTCATTGAACATTAACTATTTATCAGCACGATTAAGCTAACAATAAAGGAGGTTATTATCAAATTCATGTCATTCAACATTATTATTATTATTATTATTATTATTATTATTATTATTATTATTGTTTCGGTCAAAAATTAACAAACTAACTTTTGATCAAATTAGTGCGTGAGGCGAGGTGCTTAATGGTAAAAAGATTGAACACGGGGATATGATTACGAGGGAAAAAACCCTTGATTATGATAATCTTCGTTTCGGTCAAGAGTTTACAACGTAATCTTTAGTCGAATCTCTTCGGTTAAAGATTATGAACTTAACTTTTGGTCGAATTACGCTTGATTATTATGATATCCGGCACAAAAAACCCCGGGACGGTGAAAGCTATCACCGTCGATATTATTAATAACAAAATCGGTGATAACAAAGGTTGGAGCTGATTAGTAAACATGAGCTAAGTGATACAATGAGTACTAGCAGCTAAACAAGTGAATTGTGTGTGACCTATTGTTACTATCAGCTCGTATTTATAATAAGAAGATTACAATTGTTATCCCGAATAATCCGGGATAAACCGTAGACTAAGTCTTCCACTTATCCCTTGCCTCCCACGTTCAAATTGACGAAGCCTTATGAATAACCGTTGCAAACCCACGTTCTTAGGAGCATATTAAACACGTGATATTATCTGCAAAGCAAAAATAAAGTATAGGACAATTGAATTAGTCAAATATCATCCTCGGAATATTAGCGTTGACAAGATAGCTCGGAATTCTTGAATCGTAGTCAATCCTGAGAATAAAAAAATCTGCTCCCAATTACTATTATTATTATTATAAAGATTTTATTTCTACTGATGAAACATAGATATTACATCAATATAGCAGGTAGGCGGGCAACAAGCTGCGCCGCCACCCCTTTCTGAATTGCAAACCCTAACCTGCTAAAGACATACCCCTGCCCCTTTGGAGTCGACACATTGCTATGCACAACCTTTTGGACCCTGGTTAGAAAACGGATAGCTTCCGGTGCCAAGGAGCCAAATGTATCAAAAGCCAGAGGGACAAAAACATGTTGGTTCTCTTCGCAGGCTTTAGCATGTTTCTCCACCTTCTTCGTTTCAGCCCTTTTTATTGCTTGCCCGGCTACAAACCCATTATCCCTCAAACCAGCTAAGGGAGATACCCCTGTGAGGTCAACACAAGCGTGTTTTCCCCCGGCCCAACCAAAGACGAGCAAATCTGCCGGTCGTAGAGTGGATCTCCCTTCCGTGGGGTCTGTAAGGAAGTTTACGGGGGCTTCCTTTTTAGCTGATATCCCAGCTCGCCTTAAGATGTCCCAAAGAACGTCCCGCACCCAATCATGTCGGTATTTGAACCCAGGCATCTCCTTACAATGAACCGCATGCTCTCCGAATTTATCCAGGCAGGCCTTACGGCAGATCGGACATGTTTCGTCTTCGGGGTACATTGGGACCATCAAACGGTACTTAAGAATGGCCCTATACTCGACCGCAGACATGCTTTGGCCCAAGCCATCAATCGGGATAACGGTCAGAAAATCTTGGGCATGAGGACCTTGTAAGCATTCAAAAACCGCCTTCTGTCGGGGGGACAATCCAAAAACTTCTCCCAGGCTCTGAGCGATTTTTCCAAAAAGGGCATTCGCCAAAGTTTTTTGAGGCTTTGGTGGGGCGGTGTCCATATTAGAGAAACCGCCAATGTCAAAGTCTGGGAGAGCGCCATTTAGGCGTTCCAGGGCCTGCACGTAGTCTGGGTCCAGGTCGACAACTCCGCTGTTCCTTAAGATGTGATTCTGTAGCTTCCAAGACTGAGCCCTCGACGCTACAAAAGCGTAAACCCCGACATCATGAGCCGAAAGAAGGCCTAAACCCCCTAAGCGCATCGGTAAAGATGCAAGTCGCCACTGAAGATCACCAAAGAACGGGCCTCCACATACAACTATGTCTTCGATGGCTTCTCGTAGCCCCTTATCAAAACAGGATACCGCATCATCCATCATATGGGGGTGGCAGGTTCGTAACCCAAAAAGCAACTTAGCAACCCCCATGCAAGACCTAAGCAGGAGGAGTTCGCTCTGGGGATCCCTAAGGCAAGGCAAGAGTTTCATAAGATCAACCGCACGAGATGCTCTCCGCCTCGCCAACTCCTTAATAAAGTAGGGATCTCGACTAACAGCCCCTCCAAGGAGCTTTACCCCTCTCTCTGGTCTACCAATCCCACTAGGGAAGAGCCCATCTTTGACTTTCACCCCGTTACACGTTGGCCAAAAAACCTCGGTTTTCTTAATATTAAGTTGCAGCCCCAATGATGGCCCTTCCGAGTTGATAATGTCTAGGGCTTTAGCGACTTCGTTGGCACCACCAATAATAGTCCCATCATCCAAGTACCAAGCATGAAATGGGAGGTTACAGTCATTTTGTACCCGGAGAACAAGAGGGTGTAATGCTAAGGCAAAGAGGAGGGGCCCAAGGGGGTCTCCCTGCTGAACCCCAGTAGTAGCCCCTATACAGTTATCATCAACGTACAACCTAGCCGGCTGGGCATAAAGGAACTGGACCCATAGATAGATAGACGGGCAATGATGATGAACCTCTCGGAGAAGAGCTGTGCGGTCGACCATATTGAAGGCGTTGGAGAAGTCCACGGTAAGCATAGCTAAAGAGCCGTCCGCGTGAAAGGAGTTAAGAAACCGGTTCGCGCTGTGAAGCACCGCCTCTGCCCCATTAGGGGTCCCCACCCCAAACTGAAAGTCCCCTAAATACTGAGTCATTTCCTTCCCAACCATCTTCATAGCCACTTTAGAAACCAACCTACGCCAGATAGCCCCCACAGCAATGGGCCGAATTCCATTATCCGGCTTTAATAAAGGGGTAAGGGGGGCCGAAGCAATAAACTCAGCGAGCACCTTGGGGCACAGACCCCCTAGCCATAAGTTGACGACATCAGTGATGGCTGAGAGCAGACCCATGGAAGTCACTGATCCCTCACCACTAAGAGCGTCCAACAAGTGTTGCGCCCGCAACCCGTCTCTCCCGCATGAGGTCCCTTTAGGAAATGATCGGATACATCTAAGCACACAGTCCCCATCCACAGAGAGAGTAGGCAGGACGACAGAGCTAGAAGGCAAGGACGGAGGCGGCACCACTGGGTGTTTATCAATGAGGGCTTTCATGGTTGAATCTCCGAGAGGGGCAACCCCACTTGAGCATAAAACCTTGACTGCAGCTGTGAAATGACCATCCTTGACTTTCCTGAGACATTGTTTAATATTAAGGCTGTTTTCAGAACCCTCCTCCCCTCCGACCTCTCTTTTAGAAAAAATGCTCCCCCCCACGTTATCAAAGAGAGAAAGAACCAAATCAGCAAAACCAGATCCATCTTTCCACACCGCAAGTGCTTGCTGAATGCTACTACATTGCAAAGACTTTCGATTCCCTGACCTGCGTTCCTGCCTAGTGGAAGGTTTCACCACCCTTAAAGTACAACGCGGCAACAAAAGTAATTTGACCCAATTCTCAATCGAGCCTGGTGAAACCACTACCTTGCGTAAAGCGCATGCCAAAGTCTGAGCAAACGCCAAACGACAACTTGGGGGGATGCTCTTAACCGTTTGAATGGGAAGGGAGAAAACCCGTTCCAAAAGGGATACATCCCCAACCACTCCTACAGATGGACTTGGGTCCATATCCACAGACACACGATTAGGTTTCTGGATCCCAACAATGAATTCTCCAGCATCTCCAGAATCCACAGAAAAAGAATAGACACCATCAGCATGCTTGCACCCCCTGCTAAGGGCATGCAACGTCATGCACCTCCCACATAACCATTTATCCCCCTCCCGAAGGGCTTCCCCAACATCTATAAACAGGTCCAAATCCTTAGAGATAGCGTCTTTTAAAAGGTTCTTCCGAGTATCCGTTTTGAAATGGGTACTTTGCATGTGCTCAATTAGGCGGAAAAACCCCGAGGACCCAGGTCTACCATCCTTACACTCGTGGAAATGCTTAAAGGGGCATGGCCTTAAACCGTAAGTGGAGCTAGGACCAAGCCCTCCTGCATTTACGTTTCGAATTCTTTTTATGGTAGCCATGTACACACGAGAACAGAAACAAACAAATCACAAAAGACACCGGACCCCTAAAGACCCCGACTCGAGATGAGTTAGAGCAAGAAACAGAGACCAAACCCCTCACACTCGAAGGAGGGGAGCAACTACGGGTTGCTCACCCCCATCTAGCACCCCACAACAACCGCTAAGGCATAAGAGGAGGAAGGTATAGCTCCAAAACAAAGCAAAATGGGTAGAACTCCAACTCACAATACCCCCTTAAGCACCCAAAAGGAAAATAGAAAGAACAAGAGTGAAAAATCAAGAAGTTTGGTTGAGGCAAAAGGTCGAACAGTTGGTGTGCATGACAGAAAAAGGTAATAGGGGCAGAGAACAATTAACAGATAAACTTCATGGATGATTGATCGATTCTTTTTCTCCTTGTAAAGCAAATTGTTGCTTATGCAATGTTTAGCAGCAGAAAAGTCAACACTGTCTTTGAAAAATGTTTTGTTGCTGATTTAATATCAGCCACAGAGATCTTCAAGTACTCAAAGTTCTTTTCGTGTTAGGCAAATTGTTGCTTATGCAATGTTTAGCAGCAGAAAAGTCAACACTGTCTTTGAAAAATATTATTATTAAAAAGAAAACATTCTAATATTATCCATTATACCTTATACTCTAGTCTCTAGAGTGTAAACGACTCGAGCCGAATCGTGCTCGTCTAAGCATAAGCTAGACTAGTTTCGAAACTTATTTCTATAGTTTGAACTAGACTTGTGATTCAAGCTCTAACTCGACTCACTTTTCATTGGTTAATTGATTTACATATATCAATACTATTTACAGTTATAACTTTCTATATATCTTATTTAGTTATTTTTATTTTAATTTAACATTAGCATTAACTGTTAAACAAATATACTTTAACATAATAAATATACACAAAAAACTAATACGCTCCATTTAAATTCATTGAAGTTTAATAAATAAAGTTTGATACAAGCTCGTTTATTAAACAAACTTATTTTTAGGAATTGGTTTGAACTAAGGCTGACGTAACCTTAGCTCGATTAACTTTTTAACCAGCCATCTCGAGTCGATTAACTTTTTAACCAGCCATCTCGAGTAGCTCACAATAGGAATGAGATTCATACCCAAGCACTACAGAATTGAAAAACACCAAAACTGAAAACAAATTTAACCATAAATCGAACACTCAATCTTTCACCAGTTCGATACCAACCAGATACCAGAACCATCAAAAATACCGAAAACGAAAACATAAAAAACAAATACCATTGCCAGCACCAAAGTACTTGTACACATGCCTTTTTAAACCCTTCACGGTAAAAAGTTCGAAATGAGCCGAGTTTATTTTAGCTCGAGCCGAACATGAGCCTCAAATAAAACTTGTTTAGTTATCAAGTTCGAGCTAGAGCCTTGTGTGTTTTTAATTTTACTTTCTTTAGATTCTATGTATCAATTTCACATTCACACTACACAGTCGAGCTCGAGCTGAGCTTTGGCTTGTTTAATGTACCACACGATATCAAGCCGAGCTTAGTCTCGTTTAAGGCTTTCGCATAAAATATAAAAATAATTAAAACCGTATATAAAATAACAAATAAATAACAAACGAGCCAAACTCGACCTTAAAAAACAACTCACGAGCCATTCTCGAACTCCAGGAAAAGCGCTCGAAACCAACCCAACTCAACCTCTCGTAAGTTAAAACAAGTTAAGTTCAAACTTATCAAGACATACCGAAACCATAGACAATACACACTACCGATTTCACCACTTTAACATTAACCAATACCAGTGTAACTAAAAATACCGAAACCGAACACATAATAAGACCAGGTGTAGTGGTCACGTTGTTGGCCACGTTATGTTGAAAACGTGGGGGGTACACCGCCCCCCCTTGCGTTATGTTGAATTTTTTTTTGTGCGTTTTAGATACAACGCGAGAATGGCACGTAGATAAAAAAAAATACCGTTGGTCTTGGAGCCGTTGGCTTGGAGCCGTTGGGGTTTTAAAAAAAATTAATTAATTATATTTATACTATATAAACAAACCAACTCATATTTTTTAACACATTCCTTCCAATCTACCAATTTACACAAATATTTATATCTTTTACACTAATATTTCTACCATCATGTTTCCAAACAACAACCAAAATATTCTTGGTTTCGGTCAATATGCCCGTCAAGCCAACCAAAATCCACAACCGAACCAATCTACCGCCCCGACGCCAACCGTACCCGTCCCACAAATGTATGACCCGCAAATGGCCGCGTACTTTGCACTTCTACAAAACTCTATGCCAAATGCGGTGCCCGGTTTCCAAAACCCAATGACAAACATTTTTGCGGGTTCGGGTTCCCAACCTGCCCGGAGACCTAACCCGAGGTCGAGTTCGTGCCGGAGACACAACCCGAGGGCGGTTCGAGCCAACGCGAACGTTCGAAAAGACACGCAAAGAAGCCCGCCGGAGAACCTCGGGTTAAAAAGACGGTGATAGCGTGGAGTATCGACGAGTGCGTACTATGTGCTCGTGCTTGGTGCCAAATATCGGAAGATGCCAAATGCGGTAGGTTTTTAAAATGCATATATATATTTTTTAATTTCTTATAACAAACATTAAACTTGTAATGTTTTTATTTTTTTAGCGAACTATCAAAAAACGGGGGTATTTTGGCACAAAATTATAGAGAGGTTTCACAACCTTGGCGGGGACTCGCGTCGAGAAAAAGATTCGTTACTGTCGAAATGGGGCGATATAAACACCAAATGCATGGCTTTCCATACGGTTTTCTCTCGGATGAATCGAACTAGGAGTAGCGGTGTCTCAGACGCGGAAGTCATGGATAACGCGTTGGTTGAGTTTCAACATAAGGTCAGCGGGACCTTCAACTACTTTGGCATTTGGAAAGACCTATTGAGGTTTCACCCAAAATGGGGCTTGGTGTTGGATGCCGAAGCCGAAGCCGAAGCCGAAGGTGGTCCGCGTAAAAAAAGTCTAAAACATCTTCTTCGGTTGATCCAGACACGCCCCGTTCCGACGCTCGAAACTTCAACTTAAGCGATAATGACCCCGTGAATACTACCGACATGCCTCGGCCGGGGGTAGAAGAACCAAAGGAAAAGGAAAGGGGAAAGGGGCCGGGTCGTCGTCGGCAACAGGTTCGAATCCCGAATTGGAAAGCCAATTCCAATTAATGAACTCTCGACTCCAAGATTTACACTAACTTGGAACCCAACGACTTCAAGTAAATTTGGACGTCGTCGACCTACTTCGAAGGAATGAGATGGACAAAGACATCGAGATTTTATAAAACGAGCTATCCGAAGACGACTCGATAGTCCAATCTCTAAAAGCCACTCGACGAGCGAAAATTTTAGAAAAATATAAATGAGTTTTAGTTTTATTAGTATTTATGTTTTTTTATTTTTAATTTGATGTATTTTTTTTTAATTTAGTTTAATGTATTTTTTATTTGGAAGTTTAATGTAATTTTTAATTTTATGTTAATTTATTTAAATGATTTAGTATTTAAAAAAACAAATAAAATTAATAATGACTGGGCGCCATGTGGCGCATAACCCCTGGTAGTGAAGAGTTATGACTACAGCCTGTTTTTGTACAAAATCATAACTCAACTGGACGCCACGTAATGCATAACCCCTGATGGTGGAGCTTTATGACTACACATGGTCTACCAATACTAATACCCGTACCAATAATAATAATATTAGTTGGCATGCACCTTCATAAACCCCTTCACTCGCCTCATAACGTCTCTAACTGTTCATCATCATCACCTTCTCTCTTTCTCTCTCTAAAAACAAACGTCATCTTCATCTTCATCTTCATCGGTATACGCTTTCATACTTTCATACTCTTATTATTATTATTATTATTATTATTATTATTATTATCCGTCAGTTCATCTCTGTAATTCACTAATCTACACTATATAAACCTTCTAATAATCACTACACACATAACCGATTCATAACCCTAAGTTAATTACTTTTCGTTATACGTTACGTGATATTCGTTGATAATATTGATTGCATGCGTGTATAATCGGTGTATTAGCTTTTGAATCGAATGTGTGTGTTAATTTGAACTGATGCTGTTGGTTAATATGTAATTAGGAGTTAATTGAAGGTTACTGAGGTTTTAGATTGTTTAGATCTCTGATTTTGACGTCAAATTTGCTGCTGGTTATGAAATTGATGTGGTTTAGGCTATAATTTGTGCATTTTCTCCAAATTTTGTAGTAGATTTTGGATTAATTTTGAAATTAGGGTTTACATGAAGAGAACTGAGGTTTTAGAAGGTTTAGGTGCTTGAATTTGACGTTAAACTTGTTGCTGTTGCGAAATTGGTGTGGTTTAGGTTACGGTATATGCGTTTTCCCCAATATATATCGCAGATTTTGGATTAATTATGAAAATGTGTAGAGTTTGTTTGCAATTAAGGTTTAGATGAAGATATTGAGGTGTTAGAAGGTTTTGGTGTTTGAATTTGGCGTTAAACATGTTGCGGTTGCGAAATTGATGTGTTGTAGGTTACGGTTTATGTATTTTCCCCTAATTTTATCGTAATTCGTCACGTGATATTCGTTGTTAATTTTAACTGCATGCGTGTATAATCGATGTTTTAGCTTTTGAATCGAATGTGCGTGTTAATTTGAACTGATGCTGTTGGTTAATTTGTAATTAGGAGTTAGATTAAGGTTGCTGAGGTTTTAGATCGTTTAGATCTTCGATTTTGATGTCAAATTTGCTGCTGGTTATAAAATTGATGTGGTTTAGGCTATGATTTATGCATTTTCCCCAATTTTATTGTATATATTGGATTGATTTGTTGAAGTCTTTTGGAATTAGGGTTTAGATGAAGAAATTGAGGTTTTAGATTGTTTAGGTGTTTGAGTTTGACGTTAAACTTGTTGCGGTTTCGAAATTGATGTGTTGTAGGTTACGGTTTATGCGTTTCCCCAAATTTTGTTGTAGATTTTGGATTAGTTTTGGAATCTGGTTGAATTTTTTGCAAATAGGGTTTAGATGAAGAAAACTGAGGTTTTAGAAGGTTTAGGTGTTTGAATTTGGCGTTAAACGTGTTGCGGTTGCGAAATTGATGTGTTTTAGGTTACGGTTTATGCATTTCTCCCAAATTTTATCGTAGATTTGGTATCAATTATTTTCTCTTCAATTTTTTGTTCGTAATCCGTTAAGTGTTCTTCGTTGATAATATTGACTGTATGTGTATATAATCTGTGTTTCAGCCTTTGAAGCGAATGTGTGTGTTAAATTGAACTGATTCTGTTGATTAAGTTGTAATTAGGAGTTAGATGAAGGTTGCTGAGGTTTTAGATCGTTTAGATATTCGATTTAGACGTTAAATTTGCCGCGGTTGCGAAATTGATGTGTTTTAGCCTTTCAAGTTACGGTTTATGCGTTTTCCCCAAATTATATTGTAGATTTTGTATCAATTTTGAAATATGGTTGAATTCCTTTGCAACTAGGGTTTAGATGAAGGAAGCTGAGGTTTTTAGATTGTTTAGATCTTTGATTTTGTGTTAAAACTGTATTTGTTTGTTGATTTTTAAGTCGAATCTGCTGCGGTTGCAAAATTGATGTGGTTTAGGTTACGGTTTATGCATTTTCCCCAAATGTTATCGTAGATTTTGTATCGATTTTGAAATCCGGTTTAATTCCTTTGCGATTAGGGGTTAGAAGCGAAAACAGATAATTTTGACTGAAAGTTGACCAGCTTTGACTTATTTTGACGAATCCGTGTTGTAGAACTCGCTAGGCGCTAGTTGGTCGCAGCTGTACCGACTAATGATTTGGGATTAATCGGATTGTAATTTTTTAAATTTACGTATTTATATAAACAAAATTTTACATATATTTTTTTAAGTAAAAGTTTTGATCAGTTTTGATCGAAGTGTTTGACTGAATCTGATCAATGTTTGACCGAGTTTTACTGATACTGACCGTTACCGATCAATGAAATCGAATCAGTACTCTGCAGCCTTTGATATTCGATTGATCGTCCCCTAATCGTGAATTTTAAAGCACAACAGATAATTGAATTGTAATTTTGTTACATATAACGCCGCTCACTTCTTTGATTGCAAATTCATATGCATCATGCTACAAATTTAACATTATTCCGAAGTTTCTAATTTCAATGATTTGGTGATTTTGTAAAACGTTGCAGGGGAAGCAAGACGAACACGTGGTCTGATCAATGGGGAACTGGTGCTTTTGATCAAGGTGGAGATTACGATAAGCATTATGATATTAAGAGCAACAATAATAATAAGAAGATGGACCAGGTGAAGGCAGTTGCATCGACCGGATTAGTGAAGGCTAAATCTGCAGTGGTTGTTGGAGCTCACGCAGTGAAGAAAGGTACCACCACTGGTTTTAAATGGATCAAGAACAAATGCTCGTCTTCTAAATAAAAAACAATATTAGTAATAATAATAATAATCATCATCGTCGTCGTATCTTGTTTTCATATCAAATGATTTCGGTTTCAAATTACAAGGATTGGTATACATTGCAGAACGTAAATGGATGATCGATTGATTGATTAACTAGTCTAGTTTTCACTTTCACATAACCTTATTTTCGTGCATATTGTAAACAATATTTAGGCGTAATTGCGTAAGCATACAAACCCGAAACAAGGGTTGTTTGTATGTATGTTTTCTACTTCTTTATAGTGAGATAATTAAGTAGAAAACACGCATCTGAACGGCCCGTTAAGGTGTTAGAGCGGGTTTGCATGCTTATGCCAACAAAGCAAGATAACAACACATCTTGTAACAATGTAGAATCTTGAATAGTGCTCTTTCATTGATGACATTCTTCGCTTTCTTAGCCTCGAGCTCGAGCTCGTTTTAACGAGTTCTTCTTTTCTCATTATATATAATAATATTATGGTGATGAGAGATGCAGTTTATGTTTAGGAATTGACAGTTATATATAGAGGGATTTAGATAGTTGCAGGTGAATATAATGGGGTGGGACATAATGCTTTTTGATATGCATGCAAGTTGCAATATTATTGTGGTTTACAAAGTACAATAATGATTATTTGATTTTGTTCATTTGAGGTTTATTTCAATTTGTGTTTTTTAAAAGATTTGTGGTGATACCAAACAAATAATCAAGCTAACATCCAGAAATTTTTATCGGTCGATATTTTTATTTATGAACCACAAGTATTGGGTATACCGTTTATTAGCTTATGTGATTAATAAATATTTACCCATTGAGATGCATATTACCCAAAAACCGATCTTAAACTCTTTACCGTAAAAACCAACTTGAACTATTAACTACTCAACTAAACTTTTTAGAATTTTGTATGTACGTATATATTCAAGCTTCTACTAGTTTCAAAATATTGTTATATAATTTCTAAAATTATATAATTGGGGGTGGACCGGTGGTATCTAATATCTTACTTATCTTAAACCCGTGTAAGTATTCGTAACAGGTATCATACCAAATACTTGTGCCACTACCCATATGATTTTTTTTTTGCATTTTCAATTGGTTTCGGTTTTCTTTCTTCATTTTTGGATGTTTCATGAGTTTTGTTTATTATTATTCTGTAAAACAAATATGTCGTTTCTGGCGATGATTCTTGTACCTAGTATCTTACTCATCTAAAACCTGTGTAATTATTGATCATAACTAGTGTCATGCCCGAATACCTGTTCCATTACCCGTATATGTATGTTATACATTTTCCGTCGGTTTCGGTTTTTGTTTTTTTTCATTTACGGATGTACCCTGATTTTTGTTTGATTCCTCTGTAAAACGAATATATGGTTGGGGCACTGGGCTTCCGTATTGTCAATTCTGGACGATAGCCCAATTAATGTAAATGGGCCTACCTGTCGTTTATGTTCTAGAATCATCGGATCCATTATTCTTTCATGGGCATATTGAAAATTTTCGAAAAACAATGGGCTTTTTTGTCCAAATGTTAATAAAATCGTAAAACAAGATCTGATGCCATGTGGGATTTCAACTTCAAAAATCAACAATAATTAAAACAATCATACATAGAAAAACTCGCAAATAACAAGCTATTGGTAGAGTCTCACGAGGGTGAGATGCAGACATACATTACTTTATTGCTTGAGTAGGTAGTACCAAAGGGATAAACAGGTGAAAGACCCCAAGCTCTAAACATGGAACCAAAAAAATATATAAATAAGGAGCCACTAGTAAGCTAAGCAGTTAATGCGAAAAATATCAGATATCGGTCAAGGACAGATATCTGAGATATCGGTTATCGCAGTGAGATATCGGTGAGATATCGTTAATTTTAATATTATGTAAAATTTATATATATAGCAATTTAACACCAATAACTCAGTATAGTCTCCTACCATGAACAAATTAACCTTTTGCAAATTGCAAAACACTAACAATCGTAGCAAACTAAGAATTGATTAAGACTAACACTAACATTGAACATTAAAAGTTGATAATTAAGACTTAAAACACTAATATCGGAAGTATCGGTGATATATCGGTCAATGACATTGATAATATCGGTACCCATATTCTGAACCAATATTCTGATTTATTGCCAAGGACCGATAACCGATATATCACTGGTATATCGGCGATATCGACTGCAGTAAGTAGTAACAAAGGGAGAGGTGAAAGAGTAACATAGTAAAAAGAAGCAAAGTCACAAACATAACAGCATGAAACAACCTACAAACATAAGTGTTTATTCACGACTCAATAAACATAAAAGCAGTGCTTTCATGTTAAGAAATTGGCCGCTTAATAAAAAAGTGAAAGATAACCCACTGATTCAAGTAGGGGTGTTCTTCGGGTTCGTTTTTCAGGTTTCAGGTTATCGGGTTTCAAAGTTTTAAATCTTAACCCGAAACCAACCCAAATCTCTCATGGGTTTTTCGGATTCGGGTAATTTGGGTTGGGTTAATCGGGTTTCGAGTATCTTAGAAAACAAAACAAAAAAACAAAAAAACAAAAAAAAATTATAAACTTCAATGCAAAAATTAAAGCAACATATTCTTCTTTGCTCGTAACGCAAATAATCAAATAAAAAACCAACATAACTTGATAAAACAATTCAAAAGAAGAATAAAACTAAGTAACTAACTCGAACCATACTCTTCTTCAATCAGACGTGATTTGTTTGTTCGATTACGGATTCTATGAGTAATAAACGGAAAACATAAATTAACAATAAACAATCGATCCATAATAGTTGAAATGACAACAATCGATTAGGGTTAGCAACTGATAACTTTAGTGGCTAAGACTAAGCCTATTATACCTAAAAATATATTTAATTTCAAAACTAAAAGTTTATTCGGGTTGACCCTAAACTTATCAATCAAACCCGAAAACCAACCCGAATTACTTTGGTTTGGGTACGAGTTTTTTCTGGTTGGGTTTCGGGTAAAAGTGACAGCCCTAGATTCAAGTCTAACGAGTAACAAATTGGGTATAAATAAAGTCCAAAAAAAGATGTATTTCAAGAGCATTAGTCATAAGAACCAAGCATCATGTTAAGAGTAAAGTAATGATGTTTAGTTATACATACATGATTGAAGCTGCTTATTTTTAACATCACATGCAACAAAAATTTCAAGTAAGTTAATGTTCAGGACAGGTGCATAAATATTTAAACACTTTGTCCATACAAAGAGACAGACAGAATAAGAATAAACAGCAAAAGCTAAATAAAATAGTAGATTGGGAGCTGGTAACGCTTGAGAGCATGTTGTTTGTCGATAGCAGAGACGGAGGAGGAGCGTGCGAGTGCTTGTTGTTTATACTCTTGGAGAGTAAGATCTGAGAACTCACTGAGTCCTTTCTCCCTCAAACATTTTTTAAAAATCTCAAACCGCTTCTCTTTTTCTGCAACGCTGTCGTATGATTTCTTAAATTTAGCCATCCATGCCTTGAATAGAACCCGCGCTTGTCTATCTTCTTCTGCAAAAATTACGCAATAATAATAATAATATTAATAATAATAATCAAAGAGTTTTATTTTATTTTATTTTATTTTTTTGGTAAAAAGGTCGAGGCCTTGACAAACATTTATTAGTAACAGAGAGGGTTTAAATAATAATAATAATAATAATAATAATAATAATAATCATAGAGTTTTTTTTTTGTTTTTTTTATTTTTTGTCTTTTTTGGTAAGGCCGCGGGCTTGACAAACATTTATTAATAATAGAGAGAGTTTCGACTTGTTGGAGATAGAACAACACGAAGAGGGGATGCGTACATGCGCAAGAACTCTTGGTGAGTAAGATCTGCGGACTTATCGAGTACGTGCGTACAAGTTTTGCAGAGGGCGTTGAGCCTTTCTACCTCCCTCTTATTTTCTTTAAAAATCTCAAACCTCTTCTCCGTCTCTGCAACGCTATCGTATGATATATTGTATTTAACCATCCATGCCTCGAACATATCAAACACTTCTCTATCTTCCTCGCTTTCTTTCATTCTTTCAGTACGTAAATTAAATAATAATAATATTAATAATAATAATAATAATAATAACGGTAACAGTAATAGTAACAGTAATAGTAATCATGAGACTTGACCTGTTATAAAATGACCAACAACTCGAGGCGGCGGCGACGAACCGACAACTAATTTCTCCTTTAAGTTACGGTATAGATCCAGTAGTAGTGCCGTGAGTGAAAACCTAATTCTCCAAATTAACAGTTTCAATAATAATAATAATGATAATAATAATAATAAAAATAAATTTGTTGTAACTGATTCTAATAATAACAACTGAAACCTTGATAAACTAGGATCCCACCCCACCAATTATAATAATATCATAAAATATAGATCATATATAAAATTGATATTACTAGCATGCAAAACCTCACGAAATGGCTGAGGATGATGGACCCACACGAGGGTATTGCTAGACGACGTGGTAATTAAGGGGAGAGTCTGATTACCACTTTGGCTGTCGTTGTCGACCTGAGGTTCGGAACTGACTCATGCGGGTGTGAAATGGATTTATCAAAACAATCAACAAAAGCAAACAGAGACCAGGTTTGACAATTCGCATTTTCCCATATATATATATATATATATATATTCAATATGGTAGGTTAGGGTTTGGAATTATTGTGTTGACCCGACCCGAAACTTAAAAGTAAGAAAAAAATAATGGGTCCCGTAGCCTTCGGCCCATCCATATTAAATAGGCACCGTTAATGGTGGATATTCTAATTGGCCAAAGTGGCCCCCTACCCTGTCATGTTTTTTGTTCGATAGTGTATTTTTTCTGAAAAATTAAAAATATATACGTATGTATTGAGTCCAGTCCAACCAAGTTATTTGAGTTTAGCCATCCATATTATTGAATCTGTCCCAGCCTTTTGAATCTTTACAAAATATAAAATTTGTTTAAAGCCGAACTGCCGAAGAACCAGAAATTGTTTACGAAATAAACGTAAAAATAAAGAAAGACTTAAAAAACGGAGTTTCCATTGTGCATCGGCCGTTGTGACTTACTGACTTGTGAGGTTCGCCATAGAAGCTAAGAAGCAAGCAGATGAGTTGAAATAGTTTGGGTGTGAAATCAATTAATCGATTGATTGGACGTTGTCGTTGTCTACTGAGACTTGAGGTTTGGAACCGGCTCGTGAGGTGTGAAATGGATTAATCAAAACAGTCAACAAAAGCAAACAATTATTATTTGAGTTTTTGACAGCGGCCATCAACCCTAATTTGATTAGTGGAACCAATTACAACAAATTTATTACTATTATTATTGATTTAAACTAATTACGTTGTTTTCACTCATGGCACCACTGCTACTTGATCTATTCCGTAACATGAAGGAGAAATTGGCGGTCGGTTCGTCGCAGCCGCCTCGAGTTGTTGTTAACTCTATAACAGGTCGAAACTCTCTCTCTCTTATTACTATTACTATTACTATTACCGTTAATAATATTATTTAATTTACGTACTGAAAGAAAGAAAGAAAGCCATGCAGAGGAAGATAGAGAAGCGTTTGATATGTTCGAGGCATGGATGGTTGAATACAATAAATCATACGACAGCAATGCAGAGACGGAGAAGCGGTTTGAGATTTTTAAAGAAGCTGTGAGGGAGGCGGAAAGGCACAACGCCCTCAACAAGTCGTGGACGAAAGGACTCAATGAGTTCTCAGATCTTACTCTTCAAGAGTTCAAGCGCATATACGCACGCTCCTCCGTCTCTCCTACAGACAAACAATATGCTCTCGAACGTTACCAGCTCCCAATCTACTATTGTATTTAACTTTTGCTTTTTTCTTCTTATTCTGTATGTTGATCTAGGTCTTATGAGTCCAATGGCTTATGTTTTATTAAGCGACTGATTTCTTAACATGAAAGCGCTTATTTATATGTTTATCGCCTTCTAGCTCGATGAGGCTCCTTTGTCTTCACATTATGATTTCATATTTGATGTTTGTATAGGTGAGTTTGTT
This sequence comes from Bidens hawaiensis, assembly GCF_021521415.1. Taxonomy (NCBI): domain Eukaryota; kingdom Viridiplantae; phylum Streptophyta; class Magnoliopsida; order Asterales; family Asteraceae; genus Bidens; species Bidens hawaiensis. The sequence goes on from NW_027492065.1 coordinate 50,993, forward strand.
TACCAAATCATTATAGCCAAGTTCTCATACATGACCAGGCCAATATATAACAGTATAAGTACATACAATGATATACAAAAACATAATAAAAGGAAAAAGAAACACAAAGCAGCCAAATCGTTAGTCAGGACCGACAATGACCAAAAGATGATAATTGGCCGAGATTAATAAAAACCAATATACCTATCTATAATATATATAAACGAAAGCATAAAAATCCTAAATGTCGCAATGTGGTCACTCCCCCTTTTTTTGGAGTCACCAGATTTGCTTAATTTTTAAATGGAGGCTTCTAATGCATTTGACCCGAATTCACGGGTATGGGTCTTATCAAACCCACATATTTTTTAAACGGGTTATAACATCTCATTAAATTAAAAACCAATCTCATCAAATATTTGATATAAAAATCCTATAAAGTAGGGATATACTTAAATTAATATATGATTTATTTAAATATATATATATATATATATATATATATATATATATATATATATATATATATATATTCATAATTATAAACGGATTTTGTAGTAAAAAAATAAACGGGTCTTGGGTCTCATTAAACTCATATAGCTTTTAAATCAGGTTATAACATCTCATTTATTTGTGAAACAATTTATCATCAAACCATAAGAATATTATTAACTTTTATACAATAAAAAAAATAAAAATTCAAAAAATAAATAAATATTAAATTAAAAACATATAATATAAAACAATCCCGTAATATGAGGGATAAAAACTAGTATATTATATATTATGACGTAACAAATGGCCTAATGGTTAAAAACGGTATATGCATTAGCAATGAACATATCATTGTCAATTTATGCTTTTTAGTTCAACAACCAACCTTCAAAGAAAACAAACGGATTGATCTTATGCTGGATAAGAAAACAAACGGGGATGGAGTGGGAAAGCATTCATTTGGCAGGTTATGTGGTCAAGTCTTTTGGCATGTTACTATGTTAGCATTGTGTTGCTTGCTCTCTTTATCACATTTTTAAGGATATGGATATGAGGAAAGAAAGGATGTTGACCGGATCCGAATTAAGTTCATTCACCACAATCGCTTGCCACGGTTAAATCCGTGGAGGTCGATCACCAAGAATTTGGCTTTAAAACAGTGTCTTTGTTTTCATTTTCCGTATCAAGGCAACTAATGTTTCAATTATGGTATGATGTTTATTTGTTATATATGTGTATTCACTAATTTAATCTGAAATTGGTGATGTTAAGAATTTAAGAGTTATTCAAAATGTGTAGACACACAAACTTGATTTCAAATGCAGAAAAGTAAAAAAAATAAATAAAAGAATCATCATGATAAGATTAACATGTGTAATTTAGATGGAAACCACTGTGTTAAACTGTTATAATATTGTCTTATGTTAGTTTAAGGACTTAATCAAATGTTTATGATAAAATTGATGTTAATATTAACCTTTATTATCCACCATTTGAATACTCTAAGTAAAGTTCCTTGCTTTTGTTATTATCTTTATGGAAGGAAACACGGTTAAAAGTTATGTTTGAGGGGTATAAATTCTTGGCTTTTGAAAAACAGGTCAAGTTCTTAATTTCACTGTCTAGGAGAGATATTATGTGTTTAATACAATGAGGAAAAGTTAAAATGTAGAGGGAGATAAAATAGAATTGTGGGAATGATTTGTGGTAAAAAAAACTCGTAAACACAAAACTTTAAATAAATAATAAAAAAATTATTGCTCAAAACATAAATAAAAAACAAAAATTTTAAAAAAAATAAAAAGCCCCCACCCCCCCCCCCCCCCCGGCGCGCGGTGTCATTCTCGTTCAGAAAAAAATGACGACAAGACACAATGCTGAGAAAAAAGACACATTAAATTGTAAAATAAAGCACAATGTCGAATGAAATATAACACAATATTGAGTAATATAACATAATATCAAGAAAAAAGACTCAATGTAAGGAAAAAAACACACTAAATGACGAAAATAAACACAATAATAAATAAAAGACAATAATATTTTTTCCTCAACATTAAGCTCAACTCATTTAACTTATGAGCTCGATCTCGTGTCGTTTGAAACTTTATTTTTTTTATTTAATACACTTAAGAGCTTGACTCGAAATACAAAAATCCTACAAAATTTATATAAAACGAAAGGGTCACGAACTCGTGCGTTGAGGCAGAGAAGATGACGAAACCGTTGATAAGGAAAATATAGGTAAAGTTGAAAATTTTAAGATCGATGAAAACAAAACTTGATTATAAAAAAGAATCCTACAATCATATTTGATTTTTAAAAATGAGGATCATGGAGGTGCTACCTTTCATTGTCTGTTAAACCAATCCATCCATTCAAAAAAAACCTATCCATTTTAATAAACTCACACATGGGTGCTGAATTAACACCCCCTCATTTTCCTTTCACCGTGTTATTCAAGAGTTTACAAAAACTTCACCAGTCGTTTATACAAAAAGGCATACGATCTGCAACTTTTTTGTTGGTTTCAACATCAGTTGTTGCTGCTTACACTCAGTCAACACCACCGAGAGACAAGACAAGAAAGCATTTCACTCATGGATTTCAACGCACATTGTAAAGTATGAAGCTGATGTTGAGCAGAGGAAGAGGTTTTGAATTTTCAAACAAAATTTAAGAGTTGAGAAATGTAACGCTGAGCGTATACTTGTAGCTCATTCAAGGACAATTTTGACACTGATATCTTAATGGGATCTGGACCTGTTAAAGTAATCCCAATCCGGTTCTGTTCAGGTCATGATCGACTTCTAGATTCGAGATATATTGTAAGATATATGATATTTGTGAGAGAATTTGAGTGAATATAAGAAAACCAAGTTAAAGGTGTAAAGTCTGTTACCTCCTTTCACCATGTTCTTCAAGTGTTTTCAGAAACTTCACTGATCATTTGTACAAAAACCCTTACGATCTGTGTCTTTTTTGCTGATTTCAACATCAGCTGCTGCTACTTACGCTCTCAACCTCAGTCAAGACCACCTAGACAAGAAGGCTTTTCACACACAGTAAAGTATGAAACTGGTGCTGAGTAAAGGAAGAGGTTTTGGTTTTCAAAAAATAAAAAAATGAGAGACATAACTCTTGAACCCACTTGTATACAATGGGGTTGAATGAATTTCTGATCTTACCCTTTAAGAGTTCAAACAAGCATATACCTGTGGCGCATTCAAGGCCGGTTCTAACATTAATATCATTGTGGGATTTGAATTTCATTTCCTTTAAAACCTTCTTCTTCGATCTTCCTTTTTTACTTCTAGGTAACTTTCCGTCTGTTCATCTTTCTTTTTATTGTTAGTGTTGGCGTCGTCTTCTAAATATGTTATGTTTCTCAATGATGTTCAAAGAGATATTCGTTCAATGATGAACAAATGGTAATTTTTAATTTAGCTTTTAATTTTAAATAACTATATTATTTAAACATTTTACCAATCAAGTACGTCTAGCATTTGAGTTTATTGTAACTTTTTAAGACATAAGTAAAAGTAGATTAAACAATGACTAATATACAACAACAAGTATCAAGTTGTTTCTAGTTCTAGGGTTTAGTTGATCCCTGGTTATCTTTATTATTCACGAATTGTACCTATCATCAGTCACACTCTCCAACTCATTGATTACTCCTTTTCGTATTATATCAGTGCCATTTTATTTCATTTTTCTTACTCCCAATAGATATTAATAATTATGTATTTGAACCCAATCTACTACTTCCTACTTGCAGAAAACTATGTATTTAAACCCGGTCCATATTTATACAATGGGAAAATATAAAGGTTAGTTTAAATGTTGGTTCCCTTTTAACAATTTTGATTATGTATACACATATAAACGTAAATGAGTCATAAATTGTCCGAGTTTAAAAATTATCTTAAACACTCAAACCGCTCTCGTTTTTCAAGTTGACGATGCTAGACCAGCTAGTGGCCGGTCGGGTTAGTTAAAAAATCATTATATCTTCTATATATATTGTTCACTAAAAATAATTATATTTATAAGTTTATAATATTACTCAAAATTAAAGATTTGTAAATTTTAAATTTAAAAATAAAATTAATAACCTACATTTTTACTATATTTTTTTAAAACTTTTATATTTTAGTTTTGAAACCGCTCACCGATGTAAAAAACATCGATTTGAACTTTCATCATTTGGCATATAGAAATTGGTGTTATTTTAAAAGTGTATAACCAACTTTTTATACAAGCATCTTTTTCCTCGAAAATTACTCATTTGTTTTTTACTTTAATAAACTTCACAACACGATTTTTCTTGACATCCTCCAAATTATATTTTTTTTTCTCGTTAAATGAAACTCGAAGAGACAACATCACATCAGTCTATAAAATATATATCAAGAGGTAGGGTTTTTGCTTTACAAAGGTTTTTAATTAAAAGGTATATTCATAATATTCTCTTCTCTCTCAATTCCATGCAAAGAGGAATCATGGATGATGATGTGCATGTTCAGGATCTAGTCATGAAACCAATAAGCATTTATAGGGTGGGCCATACATGTATGTATATGTATACATGTATGTCAATGTGCTGGAAAGAAAAGTGGTGAAGAATCTCTTTGTAACTTGCCATCAATAATTTTGACTCTTGTCATCTTGTCTTCACACCAATGCAATTGTTCATCATTTAGATCAGTTGCTCTTAGAACTCTTGACACCACTTTTAAGTCTATCTGTACCATCAACAACTCCATTTCATTATTAACTTGCTTCGACCTCCTTTTGCGAAAACACTTGCGCGATCGTTGTAGATCTTTTAACTTTAACTTCTTCTGCATGTTTCAAGTTGCATAAAACCAAATTTATGATCATAAGATGTTATTAAGTGTTGAAAGTTTGGCAATGTGGTTAATTAACTCATAATTTTGTATTAAAAGTTTAAAACAATATCACTTTTCCAATTGACAAATGTTTGTAGGATGTTAAAGTAAAGGGGTTTTGGGTGAAAAGCAAATCTTTTGTCCAAATCATGTAGGTCCCATAACTTTGACACAAAAGATGTTATTTTGTTAATGTGTTAGAAAAGTGAATGAGAAACCAAAATATAGACTTAAAATGTGTAGTATTAATTTAAAGTTTTGCACATGATATCTTGTTTACATATCATATTACTTGTTTTTAATTTTGTCAATGTTTTAAAAACCAAACAGGACCAGTTAGACCTAGAACCGGCCACCTCGCCAATTTGGTTCGTAAGCTACGAGTCAATATATACAAGCTTACATGACTCGTTTTATGGATCACCATTTTACCGGACGATTTTTTTTTTACTAATTTCATTTCTGGATAGCTAATTTTAAACTCGCCTTTTGTCAATACATGAAGTTCAAAGTTTTATTTTTTTTTACGTCATGTCAGGTTTTTAAAACATTGGTTCTTTTTTTTAACTATGATAACCATTATTGGAAAACTCATGGACCCGTTAACACTGCTAACAACGGGATCAAGTAATTGTATTTTGTGCTTGGCAAGTGGCCTTCACTAGGCGGCAATGATAGGAAACAAGTGAAAATAAGATTTTAACTTAAGACCTCTACTATAAAAAATAATATTAATTAATGCTAGTATTAGGGAAAAGAGATATAGGGATTTTGACCTTATGGTTGACTTTCTTGAGCAAGACAAAAAGGGTTTGGTCAACTGAAATCCTTGGATTCTTGATTCTAAAGATATTTGCAAGTATCTGAAAGTGGTTCTCTTTGTCAGCCTTGAGAAAATACATGAATGTTTTGATTGCTTCCTCCATGATTATAAGGAATGCTAAAGATGATATTCTTGATCCCAAATATTCATCTTTCTTCTCCTCCTCAGAATCTACAAAAATTTACCTTTCTCTTATTAAATATGACATTCGATTCTAAGGAAACTCGAGAGAGGGATTAGGATGAGTCGGTTAAGTTCAGTTATGGGTTAAAACCGAAACTATAACCGATATTTCATGATTCATGTTCGGTTATAAACATATTGATTAACAAAATAACAATTTTTTTTGTTACAAAACATATAATTTGTACAAACAAAAAGTTTTGTTTTAATTTCGGTTAGGTTAATTCGATTATAAACATAAAACCGTTACAAAATAATAAAAATCTTTAATAAAAATTCAATTACCAAACTATCATTTCCTTAATCAATTTGATTATTTCGGTTCGGTTTTTCAGTTATGATTTGCTTATTCATTTTTTCTTAGCACATGTTTAGAATTAATTTTTAAAGTAGTATATTGTTACCTCTATATTCTGGAACTTGAAGCAACTTTGGAGCCAAACTTCTCTTTCTAGCATAAACTATCGGTCTCCTGCCATTCTCGTAGGGCTCGGTCTCAATGTAGCGTTGTAAGAGCAGTTGGAATTGCTGGAATTGTTGTGCAATATAGGCAGGACATCCGGGATCAGAATCTTTACGGGAAGCACTTAACTGGTGATAGAAATTATAGTTCCAGTTAAGTGCTTCCCACGTCAAGCAAATTTGTGCTACATACGCGGCTTCTAGTTCATGATACGAACTATGATGAATATACGATGTGTTCTTGCCTTTTGATGATATTTTGTGAACGATTTTCTCGGATAGTGATGAGTGACATGTTGTTGTCGACCTAAACGACTCTGAAATAGTACAATAATAAGTCATGAAAGTTCAATAGTTATGTAATAGATCTTGTATCTAAATCAATCAAGAAACATTATCAAGAGGTTTATAAATGTTTAAAAAGGTTTATACTTAGAATTATGGAGAGATGTATGTCATTTGGGTAGTTGGCCCAATGGGAAAAGCTTATGTTTCCGGCCTTCAAGATGGGAGGTCAAATCAGTCACTGACTGTAGCGTTAGTTTAGGAAAAATGGTGTATATATTCGTTGTTCGATAAAGAAGAAAGAAAATCATGCACATATATACGGAAAGTGATGAACACTTTAACTTTTATAATTGTCGAAAGTTAGATATTCAAAAACATCTTTCACTAAACACATAATGTAATTGGAACTATTTTTAATATAATTTAACTCTTTAAAAAAAAATAAATAATGTTATAGATTGAAAAGTAACGTGCATGTACAAATCCAACCATCTAAAAGGACACTAAGAATGGACAAGTCACAAGTGAAATGTACATATATAAATTTCACCCAAGAAATTTTAGTTTTAATAATTCAAAATATCACACTTTTAGCTAGGATAATAATTTGTACCGTGAATTTAACCCCGTGACATTTTTATTAGATTCATATACTCAAGGAGTATACTATGATTAAAAAAAATAAAAACAATTAAGAGTAGGGGTGTCAATTCTTGACACGACTCGAACCCGACATGAAAAAGAAAACAGGTTTTGGGTGTGCTAACACGACCCGGGTTCGGGTTAAACTGTATAAAAACGGGTTGATCCGTTAACCCTTTTAAATTTAGATATTTTAAAATTAATTTTATATTCTCACTTTAGTTTTAAAATGTGTTGGAGAATTTAATTATTTTTCATTCCCATATTGTCATTTTAGGCTTCATTTTAAAGTCTATTTTTCATGAACGACACTTTTATATTATCAACTAGAATTTCATTACCCGAGATGCATTTCTTTTGTTCATTCACCAATATGCATGAACATATCATCAAATCCATCCATATCTAAATCGACCCAAACTTAAATTTCATTTGAGTTTTGCAATATATGGTTTTGAAGTTATCATAATTTGTATGTTTGATTATATAAATTAACTTGTTTAAAAATGTGGGTTAAGCGGGTCGTGTTCAGGTGGACCCGAATTTATGTGTGTGTGGTTTAGGGTTGACACATTTGACACGAATAATAATATGAGTCTGGTTTGTGACAACTGCCCGATCCGACCCGACCCAGGTACCCGTTTTCTGATCCGATTCTTTTTATAATTTTAAATTTGATTATTAATCTTTGTAAATTTAACATTAAATAAATATTATATATAAATATATTTTTATATTACTTACTATTAATAATAATTTCTTTTCCACCGACCCGTCTCTTTCTCTTTCTTGTCGTCCCGCCTCTTTCTCTTTCTTGTCGCCGTCCCGCCTTCCTCTTTCTCTCTCTTGTCGCCGTCCCGCCTCTTTCTCTCTTTTTGTCGCCGTCCCGCCCCTCTGTCTAACCCTTGAGCCTTGAACCCCTTTCTCTTAACTCCTTGCTTGTCCTTTGGTTCTTCCCGCCTAAGGATGTCTGCGCAGCTCCACGCGCCAGACTCCTTACAAGGAAGCCTGCGTGAAGACCAGTTGTTCCTGCGATACGCGAGGCGAACTGTTCTCGCAGCGCGCTAAGAATTGTAGTTCTTCTCGCAGTGCGCTAAGAACGGTAGTTCTTCCCGCGACGCGCTAAGGATTTGTAGTTCTTCCCGCGGCGCGCTAAGAATGGTAATTCTTCCCGCGGCGCGCTAAGGATAATAGTTCTTCCCGCGGCGCGCTAAGGATTGTTCTCTGTCTGCCTTCACCCTCGCGCGTGCGCTCGAGTCTTCTCGCGCTAGACCTTAAGTCTTTTCTTCTGTTTAGGTCAGCCTGTATTCTTTTGTGTTATCTTATCTTCTGTCTGAATAGTCACTTTCGGCGCAGCATGCGCACCAACCCCATTGGTTGGCAGAAAAAGTGACTGACATTATCTTTTGAAATCTCCTTTTGCATGCCTTGACCAGTACCTTTATCTGACTCCTCCCATGCTTTATTCTGTAACCTGTCAGCCCTTTTTCCTGTTCCCCTGCTGCCATATCTTGTGATATCTTTTGCTTTTGGAATCTTTTGCTTTTAGATATCTTTTGTCTGATTTGAGAAGATCTTTTCCTTCTTTTTAGGGATTGTGTTCCCTAGGGTTTCCCTATATATAATACTGTTTTCTTGTTATTTAACACTACACACACAAACACTTAAACTCTCCTGCTCTCTTCTCCTTGCCCTCTGCCGTTGTTCCTCAGCCGCCTCCTCTCTCTGCCTTCGTCTTTTCCCTTGTCCTGCCCAGATTTCCGGTAATATATTATATATAATAATTTGTTAAAGATACATATTACTATGCTAACATATATTCAAGGCATAAAACAAATCATTAACCAATAAACTTTTATTTATAGGTTAACTTGTGCTTGTTTCTTGCATTATCTTTCCACATACCTTTTTCAGGTGAGTAATCTCGTACCTAATCCCTTTTTATTTTTAATGTTTTGGGATGTTCATGTGTTCGTACAAACTTGAGTCTTAAACTTGTTTATGAACTTTTGTCGCGCAAAACCCCATGTGTTATGGACGTAGACTTGGCTGTTTATTTGTATGTGTGGATCATTAACCGTCTTGTCGGCCTATTCCGCAGTTTTCATGGATCCATTAGATGAACACGGGAGAACTATCGTTTATGATTTCTCTTTTGTTTACACTTGCACAGTTTTCTTGTTTTTGTGCTCAATTGGGAGCACGGATTGAACTATGAGCTATGATCTAAGGCTTGATCCCGATCTGATTACACCCTTGTTGAACACCAGTTATACACATGATGCGCGCAGATATTGTTATCTATTTATATGTATTACACTTGATTTCTCACCGACACGCAAGTGTTGACGTTTTATTTTAACACATGTTCAGGTTTGCTGTAGCAGCTTTTGGGAATCTCTTGGACGCGTAGGATGTTTTCTTTTTGTTTGGACCTAGATTAAAATGTAACAAGATATATTATGTTATTTGAATATTTTGAGTTATGATATGATTGATTTTATGTTACTTTATGACATGTTCTGCGCGTGCGCAAAGAAATATATTTATTAAATATTGACACCCAAATAGTGTCGCGAGTAATGAAACAATACGTGGCGCCCCGATGTATAATCCGCCATCGGTCGGGGTGTTACAGATTGGTATCAGAGCTCCGTGACTTTAGGATAGGTGGTTAGACGTAACGACCTAGAATACCTAAGAGTCCCCTCTCGCGCATGAGAAATATCTCATGTTTGCGCGCTAATTGTTATTTACTCGATATTTATAAAATATGCTTGCGCATATGCAGCGCATGATTTCATGTTTTATTCGCGATCTTTCGATTTTTATTAAATTTCAATTTATTTCTTTACTTACATATTCGTTTGTTGTGGGGATTGAAAATCCGAGAAGTCATGGTGGTACATGAATAGTTGATTTTCAATTACCATTAACTTTATGTTTTAAATTGAAGATTTGAAAAGTCATGGTGATACATGAATTGTCAATCTCCAATATTCATTTGCTCGATATTTTAAATTGAAGACTTGAAAAGTCATGGTGATACATGAATTGTCAACCTTCAATGCTCGTTTACTCGATATTTTAAATTGAAAATTCGAAAAGTCATGGTGATACATGAATTGTCGATTTTCAATTCTTTACCTGTGTTAAGTTTGCATTTAAATTCATCTTTTACTTCAAAATTTGATAGCATTTAACTCCGCGAAACAAGCTTTACGACGATATACTTTGCGCTAAAACGATTTCCCATAACAAGATATTAACAAAAATTAAAACTTTTATAGAATGCCTCCGCTATCTCGCCGATTTCAGAGAAGAGACGCAGCGCGCAGACGTAGGCAGCAACGTTCCCAGGAAATGGCCGCCGCGATAGCCCAAGCCTTGAACCAAACTAATACCAACCCCTCCGGGTACAATATTAAATCCTTCAATGCGGGTAACCCTCCGAAATTCACCGGACTTGAAGGAGCCACCGTGATGCTCCAGTGGCTCGAGAAAATTGAGAACACCTTCCTCCATACCCAATGCCCTCCAGACCGACGAACCTTATACGCCTCAAGTGTCCTAGAATCAAGGGCGCTTACTTGGTGGAATGGAGTAGCTCATGCGCGTGGCGCAGAGGCTGCTTCTAGCATGCTCTGGGAGGAATTCAAAGAACTTTTGACTCGAGAATTCTGCCCTCCCAACGAAATCAAGCGCCTTGAGGAGGAATTTTGGAACTTGAAGCAGTACAGTGGCGAAGCGCGCGAGTACGCGACGCGCTTCCACGAACTTAGTTTGCTTGTCCCACACCTTGTTACCCCTTCCCGCCGAGCCATCGAGAAGTTTCTTGGGGGTCTCCCCATGGAAATTCAAGATTCTGTATGGGCCAGGAACCCACTAACCCTCTCTGACGCCATCAAGTTGGCCGCTGTGCTCAGCGACAACCATGTCAGGGCAGGAACCCTGTTCCTGCGGGGAGCCGAAAAGACCAAACCCACCAAGACTGTCCCAGAACCAACAGAAACCAAGCCGGAACCCTCAAACCGTAACAACCTCAAGCGCAGGCGCAAAGCCTATGCGCTTACCAACCCGCCCATTGTCCAGCAACCCGCCTACCAACCTCTAGTACACGCTCCTAACCCACTGTCAACTTACCCAACACCTCCTGTAGTCCACAACTATGCCTTAACCAATCCAGCACTCCCTACCCCGCCAACTAAGAAACCTTACACAGGAAACCAACCCTTTTGCCCAGCCTGTAGACTTCACCACCCACCTCAAGTCCCGTGTCGACTTTGTCACCGATGTGGCCGCGCTGGTCACAATGCGGAAAACTGTAGAGTCCTTCCCTCCAACCCAATCGCGCAAACACCACCAACCTACCTGCAAAACCCACAACCAACATACCCTAATCCACGACCCAGGTCGTGCTATAACTGCGGTGATCCCAGTCATTTCCGGAACGCGTGCCCGAGACTACAAGTTCAGATTACGCAAGCGAACCCAGTTAACCAAATTTCGAACCAAGTGGCGCGCGGCCGAGCTTTTAATATAACCGCGCACCAAGCGCAAGCGAATAATGACGTGGTTAATGGTACATTTTTACTTAATGGACAATATGCATCTATACTTTTTGATACTGGCGCCGATAAAAGTTTTATTTCTCGCGCATTTGAGCAGAAACTTGCGCGACCGCGAGTAAATTTAAGCGAAAACTTTTCAGTTGAATTGGCTAATGGTGAAACTATTTTAATAAACTCCGTAATCAAGGATTGTACGCTTAACCTTAATGAACACGATTTTCTAATCGACCTCATTCCTATGCCGCTTGGAAGCTTTGATGTTATTATCGGTATGGACTGGCTCTCGCAACATCGCGCCGAAGTTATTTGCGCCAAGAAGTTGATTCGCATTCCTCGAGAAAATGGTGAAAACCTGCATATCTACGGCGAGAAACCATCTAACGGTCTTAAACTTATGTCATGCTCTGAAGCCCGAAGACTTTTGCGGAAGAAATGTGTCGCTTTCTTAGCCCATGTGGTCAAACCCGATGAAGGAAAGAAGAAACTTTATGAAATCCCCCCCATCGTGCGTGACTTTCCTGATGTCTTTCCCGATGATCTTTCTGGTTTACCTCCCGCTCGGGAAGTCGAGTTTCGTGTTGATCTTGTCCCTGGTGCTTCCCCCGTAGCCAAATCTCCTTATCGTCTTGCACCCGCTGAAATGCAAGAATTAGCAAGTCAACTTCAAGAGTTGACCGCTAAAGGATTCATTCGCCCTAGCTCTTCGCCATGGGGTGCTCCGGTGTTGTTCGTTAAAAAGAAAGACGGTTCGTTTCGCATGTGTATCGATTACCGCGAGCTGAACAAGCTCACCATTAAGAACCGGTATCCCTTACCGCGTATTGACGACCTCTTTGACCAACTTCAAGGTGCCTCTTGCTTTTCCAAAATCGATCTCCGTTCTGGCTATCACCAGTTGCGTATCCGCGAAGAGGATATTCCCAAGACTGCTTTTCTAACCCGCTATGGCCATTTTGAATTCTTGGTCATGCCCTTCGGTTTAACCAACGCACCCGCCGTTTTCATGGATCTAATGAACCGGGTGTGTAGGCCTTTCTTGGACCGATTCGTGATCGTGTTTATCGATGACGTTCTGGTATATTCCAAAACCAAGGCCGAGCATGAGCAACATCTTCAGTTGGTGTTGCAAAAGCTTCGAACCGAGCAACTCTTTGCCAAACTCTCCAAGTGTGAGTTTTGGTCGGATGAAGTACAGTTTCTTGGTCATGTTGTAAACAAGATGGGTATTCATGTCGACCCATCCAAGATTGAAGCAATCAAGAACTGGATTACGCCATCCACTCCTACCGAAATCCGTTCCTTTTTGGGCTTAGCTGGTTACTACCGGCGATTTATTTCGAACTTCTCAAAGATCGCCTTGCCTTTAACCGCTTTAACGCACAAAGGCAAACCGTATATTTGGGGCTCGAAGCAAGAAGAAGCCTTTCTGAAGCTCAAGCGATTGTTGTGTGAAGCTCCTGTTCTAGCGTTACCTGAGGGTACTGATGATTTTGTCGTGTATTGTGATGCCTCCAACCAAGGTCTCGGTTGTGTACTTATGCAACGAGGCAAGGTTATCGCTTACGCGTCAAGGCCACTTAAAATTCATGAAAAGAATTATACGACTCACGACCTCGAACTTGGTGCAGTTGTATTTGCCTTAAAAATTTGGAGACACTACCTCTATGGGACTAAGTGTATCATTTACACCGACCATAAAAGCCTTCAGCACATTTTTTGATCAAAAGGAACTTAACATGAGACAACGCCGATGGAACGAACTCATCAGCGATTACGATTGTGAGATCCGATATCACCCTGGAAAGGCTAATGTGGTAGCCGATGCGCTCAGCCGGAAACCTAGCCAACTTAACTGTATCTTGCCGCGCCTGCAGCTTCGCTTCGCGCCGATCCAAAACGATCTTGAATCGCGCATTCGCGACGCGCAGCGCGCATCCATCAGCAATGGCAACCTTCGCGCCGAGTTAGCGTGTGGCGCGGAAGCGCATTTTGTCCCTAATCTGAGTGGAATTCTCTGCTATCTCAATCGCATCTGGATCCCCAATGATGAGAATCTTCGCTTTATTATACTAAGTGAAGCGCACAAATCTCGGTATTCTGTTCATCCTGGTGCTGACAAAATGTACAAAGATTTGCGTCTTTCTTATTGGTGGCCTGGTATGAAAAAGGATATTGCTGTGTTCGTAGCTAAATGCCTAACTTGTTCTAAGGTAAAAGCTGAACATCAACGCCCATCTGGTTTGCTCGAACAACCTGAAATTCCTACGTGGAAATGGGAAAGTATAGCAATGGACTTTATCACCAAGTTACCCTTGACCGCAAGCAAACATGATAGCATCTGGGTAATAGTGGATCGATTGACCAAGTCTGCCCACTTTCTGCCCATTCGTGAAACCTACCGTGTTGAGCAACTTGCGCATCTTTATGTCAAGGAAATTGTCTGCCGTCATGGCACTCCTTTGAGCATCATATCCGATCGCGATGGCCGTTTTATATCTCGCTTTTGGAAATCTCTCCAATCTGCGTTAGGAACTCGTCTGGACATGAGTACTGCATATCATCCTCAGACTGACGGACAGTCTGAGCGAACCATCCAAACCCTTGAGGATATGCTTCGATCTTGTGTTCTTGATTTTGGAGGTAATTGGGATTCGCACCTACCTCTGATCGAGTTCTCTTATAATAACAGCTATCATTCCAGTATCGGTATGGCCCCATTTGAAGCACTTTACGGTAGAAAGTGCCGTTCCCCGATTTGTTGGAACGA